>NW_026942666.1:0-10082 GCF_024139115.2 Armigeres subalbatus | reverse complement strand
CCAAACGGAATACTTTTGATCTTCCGAACGGAATCCTTTTGGACTTTCGAAAGAAATACTTTTGGACTTTCAAGCGTTCTGGGCTTCTGTACGGAATCTTTTTCTGCTTCTGGACAAGGGATTCCGATAAGAATACTTATGGGATTTACTACCGAAGCCCTAAATGGATTTTGTTCGGAAGCGTAAAAGGATTCGAGTAGAAATCCCAGAAGAGTTCCTTCCGAAAGCCAAAACGAGCTCCGTTCAGAAAATCAGAAAATCTCGGTTCGTAAGCCCAAAACAAGTCGTTTCTCTGGGTTTCCGAAGGAAATTATTTGGGATTCTGGAAGGAATTCTATTATATTTCTGAATGAAATTCTTTTGGGCTTCAAAAATAGAATTCTTCTGGATTTCCGAACGGAACCTTGTTGGGCTTCTGAACGAAAATATTTTGGACATTACTTTCAAACGGATTCCTTTTAGCCTTTCGAAAGGAATACTTTTGGAATTCCGAATGGATCCATCTGGGCTACATAATGGATTTTTTTTATGTAGTTCTACTAGGGATATCGTATTGGAATTCCGAAACCTCAAAAGATTCCGTTCGGAAGTAAAAAGGATTTTGTTCGAAAGCGCAAAGGAACTTCCATTCGGAAGCCCTAAAAAGTTCGAAAGACCAAGGGTTCTCCGTTGGGTTGACCGTTCTGTGCCTTGGGGTTTCAAACGGATTTATTCCTTCTGGACTTTCCAACGTATTTTCAGTTGAAAAAAAGCGTAAATATTATCAATTTATGCTAATGTAACAGCATACATATTAATAAGATCATTATTCAGAGCTTTGCAGTCGAATGTCTTCACTTGTCATAAGACGAGATAGTATTATCCCATATAATTGCACCAAAATACGTATTTCGACCTCGAGAGCAGCCTCAATTGTTTTCAGTATCTCGTACTTCATTCGGCTTAGTCTTACACTGACCTTTTGATTATTGGAACCTATCCAGCTTTTTACGCTTACCATAAATCAACTATGGTATCTCAGTTTTGACACATGCCGTGAACAGATATTATAGCGCAATCAAAGTAGCACTGGAAGCGTGATCAACAACTGACATGTCAAAAATTTTCGTTTTGATTGCATATTCAAAACTGATTGTGGTTAAAAATAATAATTTTCTTTCAGATATATATGTTTGTATATTTAATTAATATATCTAGACTAACATTTGAAATGGGCGTAACAGCCAAAATTTATTTTTTCTGATTCCTCGTCAACATAGCTTTATATGTAAAAGAAGAATCGGAAGGAATAAATTTTGGCTGTTAAGCCCTTTTCAAATGTTGGCCTAGATATGTACATTTTTTCAGGGTAATTACTCCAGTATGGTCCGCGATTCTTTTCAACTTATTTCTAGGAGAACTGGAAATCCTTTCTTTTGACCAGGATTTGGGTGGTCAGCGTAGCTCCGTAGTCGTAACAGAGTTGAAACGTTTGTCTTTATCCCAGGAACATTTGGAACACTACTAGAGTCAATATGATGATAGTTGAATTATCCCATTCAAATTGCACGACTCGAATGAGAATAGTCGGTATATCAGTATGCTTTTGCAATAAGCCCATTTATCCAGTTTTACCTTTGCGTTTCGTATTTCTAGGAATAGCTTTCGATTTAGGTATCTATATCAAAATCCAAAATTGATGTTGGCAAAGTCTAATCTACGGTGACGGTTAAATCAGTGCCAGTTTAAAGGCTCCCCCAGACCTAAGCGACAACTAGTCGCGGCGATTTTATCGTTGGGTCGTTCCAGGCAATGTTCCATTTACGCTTCCGTACTAACGGTGACAGAATCGCAGTCGCCAAGCTATAGAATCGCGTCGCAATTGTCCCGTTGCGTGTGTTTGGGGGAACCTTAATAATGCGGGTTTCCATTAGTTGTAAATAAAGCCATTCATCAGTAACTGAATTGTTGGAGCGGAACCAAACGCTTGCCTCGCAAATCTGAGTTTTACAGCTAATAAAGTTTGAGAAGTACAGCTAATAATGCGGACTCCTAATTTTTCCTAACTATAACTTTAAGAATAGATAAGGAGTTTTTAGTTGGGGAACTCTTTTAGCAGGAATCGAAGGCCGCCCAAGGCGGTAAAGATTAAATAAACAACAACTATCTTTTTGCAGGAAGACTGTCTTTGCATACAAAAAGCAATGCCCGAGAAACCGTACGATATTTCGTTGGGGTAATCTAGTATTGAGTTAAGATATATAACTTCAAGCTGCTGATTCATATTTTATTATATTTCCTCCCCTCGGCCATCCGCCTTTTAAATATTCCTACTCCAAATGCATGCTCTATCTGTAAAGAACATTTTGACAGTTAAGTCGTAGTTTTGTAAGTGGTGCTATTTTCAACTTTATTTGTCCTGTTTTGCATGCATGTCCATCTAAAATAGAGAAGAAATATTGAAAATAAAGCAAAATATGTAGAAATGAAAAATAGGTAATGAACTATCAAAACAATTCGAAAATTTTGACGTTTTCAGCAAATTTCCTAAGGTTACTAGGATAGCAAATACCATAAAATCTGTACACATCATATGTCAAAATCAACTATGGTAATCATCCTTGGCTATAATAAAAAGCTGGATTCTACGTTGTCAAAAGTGCATGGTTTGAATAGTTTTCTAATTCCTGTACCTTTCAAACTCCATACAGACAAATACAGACATTTTGCTGAGATTGATACAGACTTATAAAAATTGTATCTGGCATCCCTGATTATGGAAGAAAGCTGTCTTTAATAAAGTCAGCTTTAAGCCGGGAGTTAGAAGGTGCTAGCTCTACTGCAGCTCCAGTGACCCATTTCAGACTGCCTGGTAACTCACGTCCAGTCCGAGGTCACTTTCACTATCAGTAAGCCCCGCCAGTTTATGCTACCATTATCAATTGGATAAATGGATCCATAAACAAACTTTCGGATTTTTTAATCCAGCGCGCATTTAATTTTGGAATCATATAAAAACATATTGAAACAATCTCACCAAATTGATCCAATCACTTCCACGAACAATTTACTTCACACATCCCCGTATACACAAACGACTTCGCGCACTCAATTAAGAAATACACTTTATTAAAGGTAAATTCTAAACTTCAAAACACTTTTCTAGTACATGCAAAATATAAACATCAGCCGAATCTGTTTCTTGCGCGAACGAACAAAAACGTGACAGCAAATTCAAAACCAACCATCCGCGCGCATGGCTAGCTGCGATCCCTTCCTCTGAATCGAGTGATGTGCCCCCGAAAACGCGAGCACTTTGGAACTTGGATTCCGTCAGGAGGGGTATACCCCGTTAGGCATAAGTACGTTAGGCATAAAGACGTTTGGCATAAGTACGTTAGGCATAATGGACGTTAGGCATAACGGATGTTAGGCATAATGTACGTTCGGCATAATGGACGTTAGGCATAAAATGACCCAAAGAACAGCCCATGACATAAAGAAGGCAGAATTATGCCAAACGTCCATTATGCCTAACGTCCATTATGCCTAACGTACTTATGCCTAACGTCCTTATGCCTAACGTACTTATGCCTAACGTCGTGGACCCCGTCAGGAGTGACCTTAAGGTGCACATTTGGCGATCCTGCCAGGAGGTGGAATTAGAACCGGTGGATCACCCGCCGTGCTGTGTGTAGCGGAGGTTAAAGTGTTAGGGGAAGTGGGGGTAGCACGCCCATAGGGGTTAAAACGCGCCACCCCTGAATAAGGTTAAATATTCCCATTTTGATTATTTTCAATAGTCTATACGATAAAGCAATAAAAAATATTGCCATTGGATACATATATTTCATGATTTTTCTCTAGTTATACATGAAAAACTCGAAAAAACGATTTTTGCGTGTTTTGATGCAATTCTAGCTCGGTGGAATTTAGTCTTTCTGTCGCTGTTATACATTGATAAATTAATAATTGAGCCATGAGCCATGCTGCTTACTCGTGTTCTTTATGTTCCACACGAAATCGTCGTCAAAAATGGTTTTAAAACGATTTTATGGGCCTTCAAACTTCTGAGGTCGGTGTGGGGCATTACGCCCATGCTCATTTCGTATGACCGAAACAGCTGAAACCAAGATGAATACACCACTAGGTGTTCCAATCTGCCAAATTCACGATTCAGCCATCTTGGATTTTAGTATGGGAGAGCCAGCCGGTTTGTTGTCGTTTCGCACTGAAAATGAATTTTTCATCCCCGCCTTCTTCTCTTCCACAAACTGAGCACATTGCAACACCTAGCTGTGTATTCATCTTGGCTGAAACATTCGGTTAATTGCCTTAATGTAGGAAATTAAAATGAAAATCAGTACGATAAGCACATGCGCGTTTTAACCCATCCACTGGCGCATCTCACCCCGCATGGTTTCAAAATCATTTTTTTTCGGGTGCTTTTTAAAAATCAAACTTCTGTGCAATAAAATGGACAATTAGATATCTGTTATCGGTAGTCAGTCGCAGATATGCTGTTCTTCAGTATGCGCTGATGAAAACTGGCTGAAATGATGGTTTTCATTGATAAAAATGGCATTTTCCTTAACGTGGGCCTCCTACCCCCAGTTCCCCTAGAGAAGAAGGAAGCGGGTTGCCGATGGAACTAACGAATTCGGTTTTTTAGTTGGGCCAACTGACAGCCATTTGAACACGTGTATTTCGACTTGAACATCACAAATGATGTCCAGTGACGCCCAATCCCGTTTTCCGTGTTTACATTGAATTTTGACGTAGGGTTGCTTTTTAGTTGGGCCATGGCCCAACCAGCGGAGGCCCAACTAAAAAGTGACCCAAGTATTAAAATCCCAACCAGCGAATCCTGACTGTAGTGGCCCTTCTGGGAGTTTCCCAGAGTCTTGTGATGGGACAGGATTGTTTCTGCATTTCCTTCCGCAATGGACGTAGCTAGATTGGAAAAGAGAAAGCATTGGCGCGATAATCGGTGCTAATGGCCCGTTTACATATAGGCTAGTTCTAGCGGACAATGCACTGTCCGACAATACTAGCGCGAAATTAGCATAATGTAAACAGGAAATGTCATCTGCTAACAGTGTTTACATTATGCTAATATCGCGCTAGTATTCTCGGATAGTGCATTGTCCGCTAGAACTAGCGAATATGTAAACGGGCCATAAGGGTCAGTGTGCGTGTGCCAGGCAACAATCATTGTTTTCTTTTCGATAGCATTGGTAGTGGTGTTTGCTACTTTGTTTTTTTGCTGTTGAAACTGTCATTTTTTCTTGTATGATGCAGAGTTTATTATATAGAGTTGCGCAAAGAGGATCTGCTTACTCTTATTCTCAACCCCGGGCAAGAGATGTTTCTCAGCGTAGCGAACATCTTCATGAATATGTCCAGCATACATTTTGAAAAGTACTTCTCCCGAATCGTGCGTTTACAAGCAACTAGATTTTATCCACAACTAGCGAAAAAACCCAGCTTTGCCCGGGTGTTGCAACTGTCACAATGAATTATGAGCAGCACCGCACTCTAGATCAATTTTTTGCATTTGTTTTGTTTTTCTCAACAGCTGACCCAAAATTGTGTTCTAATGATTTTTTTACATTTCCCCGATAAATTCACCAACTTTTTGTATATACAAACCTTGCGAATCTCAAAACGAATCGGTTAGGGAAAGAATCTTGCACATCGGTCAACCCGTTCGCGAGTTAAATCGTCAGGAAGGAAATCTCAACTCATTTTTATTATATAGAAGATATTGGTGCCTACATATTTTCAATTTGGTCAAAAATAATACTAGCTATTATGGGCATTTAAATATAATCCTAAAACATCTTTCCGCACACCATTTATTTCATTTTAGTTTCACTCATAAATGTTGTTCGATTTGCATCCCTGGACCATTTCAACTGTGATGCTCACCACAGTATAAACAATAATAATATCTTTTGTTTGATTCGGAGCGGGAGAACATGTTACGAAATATGATTTCGTGTAGCGTTCGATTTCACCTGTCGATTCACTCCAATTCGTAAGTTTGTTATATTTTATCATCAAATAACATAATTCTCATGGTCAAAGATGTAAATCTCGCAAATTATTTTGAAAACAATTTTCAGATTTAACCAAAACAAATAGTAAACAAAACAAATGATGTTTATTTTCTTACAATAACAACGGACGGTAATGAGCTACCGTCCGTGGAGTGACTATTGTCAAACCCCTTGTGATAGTAAATGACGCCAGGGGGCAATGAGCTAGACTTTACTAAGGTGGCGCAGATCAGCGTTGCGTGCCACTAGTTATCTCTTTCACTCTCCCGCTGTTCTTATGGAACGCAAATAGTGACGTCACTATTTGCGTTGCATAAGATCAGTGGGAGAGTAAAAGAGAAAACTAGTGGCACGCAGCGCTGATCTGCGCCACCTTAGTAAAGTCTAGCTCCTTGGCCAGGGGGGTACTTATTCTGAATGATGCTCTTGTTATTATGTTGAAAACTTTCATTTTTGTTCAACCCTTCAAGTGACTTCACGGGAGTGATCACTTCTAAAGCTTTTTAATTCGATAACCAAAATCACCTACAGAGTGCAAACACGTAAGTTTCTTGTTGCAACTTTATTGGGGGTGTATTGAAGTTTTTTGAAGCTGTTTCTAGAACAAATCTAATACATTTCAATTCATGAGTTTTAATTCGCCATAATAATCATCAGGCGATAACAATACTTCCGCCTTACCAACAATCATTTGTTTACTTTGGTCGATAGGTAGACGGTTTGACAGTTCAATATGTAGATTTGGCTTCACTCTTTGCGTAACTCTATATATAATAGACTCTGCTATGATGCAGGTGGAACTAAAGAGAAATCAGCGGCTAAGCTGACAAACATTATTGTTTTTTTGAGAAAACTAAAAAAATTTATTTAGCGTACAGGTTGAGGCAGTGAACTTGTGATAGTGTTCGTGAGACGTCAATGGTTGAGCGACGGTATTAGACCTGTGCAGGGTTCATCAAATTCATTCACCAAATGGATTTTGACAGTTGAACGGGGTATTCTCTCGATCGAAAGTTTATGTTGCGTTCATTATTTGACCCGCTCAAACATCAGAGTTCTTCGGAGGGTTCATTTTGCAAAGCTCTATTTTTATTTTATTATTGAAACATGGACTTGGGAATTGCGCCATCCGAATTGCAATAAGCCATTTTTAAACCGTATCAAATGACAGGAGACTTAAGACCAATATTTACTTTTAAATCGTTAAACCGAGGAACACTTGAGAAAGTGGAATGAAATAATAATGATGATGAAAAAATAATGAGGATTTTCCATGAACTTTTTGCCATAACCAAAGACCGACCAGTAAACTCAATTTATGGAGAAGTTCCGATCAGCTGATTGGATCCAGCTCATAAAATGGCATTATAATAAAATTGAGAAAAAATAACTGCTAGCCAATTGGAGGGAGCTGCGTTATTTCTACTTATAACATAATAAAAAATTGAGATATAATCATACTAAGCACAAGGCGTTATAACCTGTACAGATTTTGAGCTTTATGACATAATGAAGAGTATCATGATGTTAAAATTCGCTGTTATAAAATTCATTTGTTACATTAATTTCGTATGTCTTAAAGAGATACTTGTTAGGAGCTACAATTTCAATGATAGATTGTTCATGTAGATATAAGGATCCGATGGCCATAAAAGATTAATGAATAATAATAAATTAAATAATGAAATAAATGAAAGGAAAGGTTTAAAATTAAACGAAAGGAAGAAATTAAATAATAGACGAGTGATATTGATTCCCACATCCACTGTGTTTTTATGTGATCGGATCGCATTTAAGAGTTTCTTCCCCTGCGTTGGTGGGACGCCTGCAAGATGAACGGTGTCATTGTTGATACGTAGATCCCGTAGGTCATTAGTGGTCGAGAAGTTTAGTTTCGTTGACACATGTGATAAATACGAGATGTACACTCATAGTCAAAGCTTTTTATCAATTTGCTTCCGGTTACGCTTTCTATCAATAAAATCCGACTGTTTGATAACTGTAAATACACAGTGAAATAGATGTGTGCTTAACGAGGCAGCACTAGAAGTCATGATTAGTAATTCAAATTCTTTAATGGAAAGATACTTCCATTACGAGTCGAGGAGCGCAAAAATTCCGCAGGAGTGTCACTTTAAGGTGTAAGTGCGTAATGGAGATTCAGAACCCATAATGATGTATTGATTACGAAAAGTGGCTAAACGCTCACAGTATTATAATGCGTCGGAAGTAATCGTCTGCTAAGAGATGCCCTTTGTATCATTGAGAGAGAGTAGCGAAATAGCCGTACGTACATGCCAGGAATTGTTTTTTTTCTTCCAGAAGTACAAGTTGCTTAGCCATTTTTTTAGAGAAGAGGGGAAATGTCGTAGGCTTGGATCAGGGCTATATAACATGAAACATCATCGTCTAACATACTACTTCTCCTCAGTCATATCGCTGATCATAGCAGCCATAGCACGGTCAGGAGTCATCAGACAACAACGAGTCTTTCTATCCAGTCGGTCTGGGCAGAGTGAATACGCGAAGACGCCGCAGCATGACGGGTGATTTTCCGGGGGCGATTGAAGGTGCACACCACCAAGCTTTGCCTGCTGGGTGGGAGTAGGCTCAGATGCCCTTACCTGACTTGCGCTGATCTGGCTCTAAACACGTAAGTGTCAACCCTTGTATGGCCTCCCTGCATACCGTAAGGCATGCAAAGATAACCATGAGATCATTAAAGGCGACTATTCCAGTAGGATTCAACGGCAGCCACAAAGGGGACCCATTTATAATGAGTGAAGCAAAACAAAATAATTCTTTTTGTCGATGCATTAAGCATGGAGGTGGTAGTCCCCTTTGCCAAGGGGGTTCCCTATGACAGGGTATAGCAGCATCAGCACGCTCGGCGGGTCACTACCCGGGATGCGGGTGATCGCCGAGCAACACGATGATATCATCGAGTTCGCGAACGCAAGGCCGAACATCAGTAAGGAACTGAAACAGAACCGTCGGATGCTCCGCCAGGCTGTTTGAGTCACAAAGACAAGGTCAGGATCAGGCGGTGGTAGGAAGAGAGAAGGGCTGACAAAGGTGTTTCAAACTGATGCCTTCTCCTTCGTTGGATGTAGCGACCATGGCCCAAGAGGGCGATTGATTTCATGCTTTCGACGGGCCAATGAAGAAAAAGACTGCGCCTAACCCGGAAACGGCTCGAAGACAGCAATCCGGCGAAGCGCGTTCAGAGCAAAGCCAAACGACGATACAAGTCTCGTAAAGAGGTAGAGGAGCCCGAAGGGCGTTGACCCGAGAAGGTGACTTCTTAGCCCAAAAAGCCACCAATTAGGCGCAAGTCGCCGGCTGCAGCAAAGGGGTACCAGCGCCAGGATCAGGAAATCCCCTGGCAGCTGGGACTCCAGTAGGGCGAACCGGAATTCGAACGCATCTCTGACCCGCAAAAGAAAGCTAAACGTGGACAGAGGCGAGACCTCGTTGGTGAAAAAACTGATAAAGGCAAAGTACGCCTGAAGTCCCTTCAAATCCGATGCCGGGCGATACTGCGACTGGCGCAGGCTATTGGGACGACTGACTACAGGAGAAGCTGGTCCAAGAGGTCTTGATTGACGACGCCGAGGTGAGGTCGGTGCAAGAAGCAACTCGACGAGGTCTCTGCTGTCAAAAGACCAGTGCGCGGTTCAGAGGTCGACAAGACCTCTGCTACGCTTTACTAACTCTGTGTGGTGCAAGACCGCCAAAACTAGCAATCCAACAAAAAGGCGAGGTATTTGATACTATTGTGCTTTAGTGACGCTTTGATGTGAAGAAACGCATTCAACAGTGGAAGCTACTTAATGATGCTATCGCGCTCTCGTTATACCGGCTTAGTCTGCCGGTGAGCCTGTATCGGACGAAGCTAAAGTTACTTCCTGGTGTTAAGATCGTCGGCTTCGCAGATGACGTAACCTTGGAGGTCTACTGGGAGTCAATTCCTTACAGTAACTGACCGCAAGCCACCTTTTATGCGATCAGCACGGTGGTGGATTGGATGAGCGCTAGAGG
>NW_026942665.1:19901-28144 GCF_024139115.2 Armigeres subalbatus | reverse complement strand
TAGTGAACAGTAAAGAAATACATTGTAGAATGATGAAGAATTTTATTAAACCTGTGCGCCACTACGCCACGCCGTCGCCGACGCCGACAATTTTTTCAAGCCGTCGCTGCCGTTAAAAATAAATCGGCGCGCCGCTGTATGAAAATTGCCCACGTCGCTGATTATTTTTTACCACGCCAATGGCATTTTCCCTGTAGGTCTAGATTTATCTAGCTGTTGTCGGAAATAAATATTTTCGGCCAAGTTTATATGACAATATTCTTATTTACAATTATGCAACATTTATTCTCATGTTCAATAAAGTCTAGGCCCAACAAAATTGAAAACTGATGAAAGGCTTATTTTATTTAAAGCAGGCTTTTTCAAAAAGTAGCTTATTCAGCCTAAATTGTTTGTTGGGAACCACTTGTTGTACAACGTATGCTCGGTCAAACTAAATAATATTTATTCAAACGAAATGCACCTGAGATTTAATTCTTCAGAAAATAAAAGAATTGTCGAGAATCAAGATATCGAGAAATCCACACGAAATTCATTCAATTCAAATTTAATTCAATTCAATAAAAATTTCTTCTGAGTTTCGATTAGTTTCTATTAGAGATATTTCTGGAAGTGTCATTGGAAGATGTTTAAGGATATTCTTGTAGCTATTTTTTAGAGACATCTTGTAGAACTTCTAAGTAAATCTCTAAAGAAAAAAGCGGGAGAACTACCAAAGTAATTTCCTCATGATATGTCGGAGGAGTTTTCCAGGAAATTTCCGGAAAGTCCTGTAGGATTTTCTGGGCGAATTCTTGAAGAAATTATTTAGAAGTTTCCATGGGAATTGCCGGAGAGATTCTTGAAAGAATTTGTAAAGAAGTTCTTGGAAAAAATTCGGTAGATTTCTTAACCAAAGTGGCGGAGAATTATTTTCCAAGAAAATTCATTTGTAAACGACTTTCCAGGAGAATCCTTGGAGGAATTTTGGATTGAGAATTTCTGAAAGGTTTCCCATAGGAATGCGCTGAAAATTTTATAGATCTAGATTTCGCAATTTAATTTCCATAAGAAGTTCTTCAAGAATTCCTGGACAATTTTCCGGAAGAGTTCCCGGAAGGTTGGTGAAGTGGAATTCCATTTGAATTTTGGAAGGATCTCAAGAGAAATATCTGAATAGCCCTCTTGGGAATTTCTGTAGAGTATGCGAAGTAATTTATGAAGTGTTTGGAGAAGCTCCAGAGAGAATTTGAGGAGAAATTCTATGAGTAATTATATAAAAAATTACGGGACTTCTCGTGGATTTCCAGTTAAAACGTCCTGAAGCATTCATTGAAGGAACTTCCGGTGGAATTCCTGAAGATTTTTTGAAAGATCTCATGGAAGAATTCCTGGAGTTACGTCCGATGAAATTGCGGGCGGAACACCTTGAGGAGCTTCTGGAGGAATTCGTGAAGGAACTAGAGAAAATCCAAACGAACTTCAGGTGGAACATCCGGCTGTATTCCTGGAGGAAATAATGGGTCAATTCCAAATGGACTCTTGGTGGAACTTCCGGAGGAACTCCTATAGCAATTTCCGGAGAAACTTCTGGAAGAACTTCCTGAGGAACTCCTGAATGAACTTTTGCAGGAAATTCCAGTGGGATTGCTGCAGAAACTCTCAGAGGAACTACCTGCAGAAGCTTCCGGAAGAAATCCTTGAGGTACTTCCGGAGGAATTGCTGAAGGAGCTTCCGGAGGAATTCATGAAATAGCTTCCAGAAGAATTCCTAGAGGAACTTTCGGAGGAATTCCCGGAGGAACTACCGGAGGAATTCCCAGAGGAACTACCACAGGAATTCCCGGAGGAACTTCCGGAGGAATTCCCGGAGGAACTTCCGGAGGAATTCCCGGAGGAACTTCCGGAGGAATTCCCGGAGGAACTTCGGAGGAATTCGGAAGAACTTCGGAGGAATTCGGAGGAACTTCGGAGGAATTCGGAGGAACTTCTGGAGGAATTCGGAGGAACTTCGGAGGAATTCCCGGAGGAACTTCGGAGGAATTCGGAGGAACTTCGGAGGAATTCCGGAGGAACTTCCGGAGGAATTCCCGGAGGAACTTCGGAGGAATTCCGGAGGAACTTCGGAAGAATTCGGAGGAACTTCGGAGGAATTCGGAGGAACTTCGGAGGAATTCCGGAGGAACTTCGGAGGAATTCGGAGGAACTTCGGAGGAATTCCCGGAGGAACTTCCGGAGGAATTCCCGGAGGAACTTCCGGAGGAATTCGGAGGAACTTCGGAGGAATTCGGAGGAACTTCCGGAGGAATTCCCGGAGGAACTTCCGGAGGAATTCCCGGAGGAACTTCGGAGGAATTCGGAGGAACTTCCGGAGGAATTCGGAGGAACTTCGGAGGAATTCCCAGAGGAATTCCCGGAGGAACTTCGGAGGATTCGGAGAAACTTCCGGAGGGATTCGGAGGAACTTCCGGAGGGATTCGGAGGAACTTCCGGAGGATTCCCGGAGGAACTTCGGAGGAATTCCCGGAGGAACTTCGGAGGAATTCGGAGGAACTTCCGGAGGAATTCCCGGAGGAACTTCGGAGGAATTCCGGAGGAACTTCGGAGGAATTCCCGGAGGAACTTCCGGAGGAATTCGGAGGAGGAACTTCCGGAGGAATTCGGAGGAACTTCGGAGGAATTCCCGGAGGAACTTCGGAGGAATTCGGAGGAACTTCCGGAGGAATTCGGAGGAACTTCGGAGGAATTCGGAGGAACTTCCGGAGGAATTCCGGAGGAACTTCCGGAGGAATTCGGAGGAACTTCGGAGGAATTCCCGGAGGAACTTCGGAGGAATTCGGAGGAACTTCCGGAGGAATTCCCGGAGGAACTTCCGGAGGAATTCGGAGGAACTTCCGGAGGAATTCCCGGAGGAACTTCCGGAGGAATTCCCGGAGGAACTTCCGGAGGAATTCCCGGAGGAACTTCCGGAGGAATTCCCGGAGGAACTTCCGGAGGAATTCCCGGAGGAACTTCCGGAGGAATTCCCGGAGGAACTTCCGGAGTTCCTCCGGGAATTCCTCCGGAAGTTCCTCCGGGAATTCCTCCGGCAGTTCCTCCGGGAATTTCTCCGGAAGTTCCTCCGGGAATTTCTCCGGAAGTTCCTCCGGGAATTCCTTCGATCATCATATTTCAAATCATTTTTATTTATATAGTTTAAATAAAACATTACATTTTCATTGTAAAAATAAAAAAAATTTTTTTTATAAATATTTAAAAATTTAAATAATTTCCCTAATATCTTCAATATTATACTCTAAATATAAGCTATTTAAATAATAAAATTTTAATAAATTATTATTAATACTAAAATAATTACTCATAATATATAACTTAATAAATAAATTTTTAAATTATTATTTTGAAACTCTTGAATATACAAAGAATAACTTTTTAATTGATTATAAATTATTTGACCCCCAAAATATTCTCTTCAACCTTGATCAAATCTTTGGAAAGAGAATTTTCCTAAAATTAAGGGCCATCCAGAAACCACGTGGTCATATTTTTGAAGATTTTCAACCCCTCCTCCCCCCATGTGGTCTATCGTGGTCATTTGGCAGACCCCCCCCCTTCCCCCCTTTGACCACGTGGTTTTTTTTCAAGTACAAAAATTAAAAAAAAAACCTATGCAACTAAAACATATGGTTAATCAGATCAATTTTGAAGATGGACAATTTCAACTGATTCAAAATCAAACTAAAAACCAGCATGGAAATTATAAATTTTCATTATTTCGAAGATTTTTATGATGTTATCATGTTGTAATGTGTATCAGGTATGAGGTTATCTAGAACTCGTATACCTTCGATGCATCAGGAGGATACAAAAAAATGCGGACTCGCGAATATGTTATAAAAATTTCGAGAAAAATTTGTAATGGTTTAGAAATTTTCCAAAATATTCCTATATTTTTTAATTTCTTTATTGGTGATTTTTTTAAATACATAATTGCAATTTTTGCTTTTACAAGTGCTAATTTATTATTGTTTTGTGGAAAATTTTCAACTGTTTATGGAAATTTTGCATTATTTGCAGTAATTCTATATTTATTTAATACTTATACCCTGATTTCTTTATTGGCAATTTCCAATTCTATTATGGAAAATTTCTATTTTTTCTCTAATAAATAATCTAGAGCTGGCTCATCTCTCAAAATTTCTAATTCTTCATTGAAATTTTATTTTGATATTGACTCGTGGAATCCAATGATGCCATACTAAACATATTTTCTCGGTCACTCTGATGTCTTTCGAATAATTTCCCAAGGAACTTCTATTCCATATCTCGAATATGCTTCAGTCAATGGTCCTTTCATAAGCGACTCATAGAGGAATGAATGTATTATAGATCAATTATCATTTTGGAGTTCGGATCATTTGATTTATCCAATTAACCAAATTATGAAGATATAATATCCCATTAGGTCCATTGGGTTGATATGACAATTGTTATTTGTACAAGCTACTACAGACTTTCTAGTTAAAAAAAATTATGTTGAGCTTTTTAATTGAATGTCTTTACTTGTCATAAGACGAGTTTGTACCTTCCCATTTAATTCCACCACTTGATTGTACCTTGACAGATACGTATTTCGACCTCAACAGTAAGGTCGCCTTCAGTGTTTCGTACTTGACTCGACTTAGGTTATACAAATCTTTTAGGTTTTAAAAAACGTCCTGGTAGTCGTAATGTTTGAACTACTTAATCATTCAAGTCCGTGAACCCAGTGCTTCTAAGGCCCTACAAAAAAGGCATAGTCATTGTGCAGCTTGATGTTGACTCAAGATAATTTTGGGTACCTTGTCTCTTGGATCTCATGTTAATGGAAATTAGGATCATATGCTTATTTCATCATTTCATTGATCACCCGAGAAGTCATGGGCTGAACTTGAGAGCATTTTGGAGTACCTTGAGCATCTCGTATTCCTGAATATTAATCACTGGCTTAACGTTCAGGATGACCCATCTTATCAGAATGATTCAAACATTTCAACTTCATTTGCATGCTCTTAGAATCGAAATCTTCCCAAGGTTTCGGATAACTGAGTTTTCAGGGTCAGTCAAATTTGAGCTCCCATATTTTTTTTCTGTAAAACCAATAGAAAATGGTGATCTAGCTCTCTTTTGTGATGTACAATCTAAAACGCTGGGCATATATGACCCATCCGTTCTGAAAGGGTTGAGATTTGTTTTGGAATTCAATTTCAATCGTTATTATAACACTATTTATTAGCCTAGATTGTTTTAGGAATTTGAGTGTTTTTTTCTGGAACACTGCCACTTTTATCATATCGCAGAACTCTTCTTAGTTCTAAGACCCTTTTATGAATTTAAAAAGCATTTTATTTAGATTTTCATGTTGATTTTTAAATGCAAACTTCTCTATGTCATAACCTTTTTCATACGCACTACTAGAATTTTGTGCATTATTGATCGAAAAATTTAATAATGCACCTAAATGTTCTGGATGGGGCCCTCCTTAGCCGTGTGGTAAAACGCGCGGCTACAAAGCAAGACCATGCTGAGGGTGGCTGGGTTCGATTCCCGGTGCCGGTCTAGGCAATTTTCGGATTGGAAATTGTCTCGACTTCCCTGGGCATAAAAAGTATCATCGTGTTAGCCTCATGATATACGAATGCAAAAATGGTAACTTGGCTTAGAAACCTCGCAGTTAATAACTGTGGAAGTGCTTAATGAACACTAAGCTGCGAGGCGGCTCTGTCCCAGTGTGGGGATGTAATGCCAATAAGAAGAAGAAGACCTAAATGTTCTAATTAGGTGCATTATAAAATTTTTCGATCAATTAGCCTTATTATTCAATATCATAAGAACTAGGCTTCTTAATCCTAAATAATTGTCTACATTTATTGCTTGGATTAATTTTAAATTCCAAGATCTTCCTAATTTTCAAGAATAATTATTCTGGAGTTGCAAGGGAAACCCTTCAGAATATTTAAAAGAAATTCTTCGGAGTCTCCACGGAAAAATCTTCAGTATTTAAACGACTTTTTTTTCGAAATTCTGTGGAATAGTTCCTAAAAAAGGTTCGGTAGAAATTTTGAAGAGCTAGAAGAATCCGTAGAAGGATCCGAAATGCATATTTACGATGAAAATTCAAATAAACATCAAATTCCGAAGAATTTCCAGTATAAATTAGAAAAAAAAATCCATTCTCTAAAGATTTTTTTTTTCAAAATCCTGGGCAATTTTATTGAATCTTCAAAGGAAATTCTTCTAAATTTCCAATGGAAATTTTTTTCGTTTTTCAAAAAAAAATCTTAGAAATTTTCAGCAGTTTTTTTAATTTCCAAAAGAAATTATTTGAAATATGCCAAAATATTTCCGATTGAAATTCCTAAGATTTTCCAGTAGAAAATCGAAAAAAGTTCATCTAAAAAACCAATAATGAATTTCCCGAAGATATTCCGATGTTTTTACAAGTGGAAATAACGAAAAAATTGCACTTTTGTAGTACTTGTGAAGGTTGTACTTTAGAAGCAATTCCAATAGGAATTCCTTCGAAAATTAAATCAAAATTTTAAAGATATTCTGATGTGAAAATTCCTTAAAATTTTTAAATCATTTCTTATGCTTCTTTGCATGGTAAAGATTTAAAGCAATGTTTAGCTGAACCTACAAAGAAATCAAAATGACTTTCCGAAGAAGAATGAATTTCCCATGAAATTTTGGAAGAATTTATGGTGCAAATTCAAAAAAACATGAACCTTGAGAATTCTAAAGATTTATTCTTTGAAAATCCAAAGTATTTTTTGAAGATAATCCATAGACTCTTCCGTAGAAATTCTAAATAATGCCTCGATTAAAAAAAATACTTGGAAAATTGAAAAAACGTGATAGAATTCACAAAGAGCGTAAAAATTTCATTTCAAAATTCCAAATTTGAAAACAAAAATCCAAAAACAAAAAATCAACGGTAATATCAAAGTGTTTCATGTGGCATTGGCTATTTAATTTCTCATGAAAATTCAGAAGATTTTGAAAAATTTAGAAGTCTTCTTCTTCTTCTATGGCTCCATATTCCAACTGGAAGTTGGTCTGCTTTTCAACTTAGTTTATTCTATTAGCATTTCCTCAGTTATAAATTGAAAGTTTTAAATGCCAGCCATTGTACGATTATATATCTTGTGTAGCAATTACGATGGATACATTATACCTAGGGTGTCGACAATGTTTGACACCCGAAAACATCCTAGACAGGAACGAGAATCGAACTCGTCATCTCCGGATTGGCAATCCTACGCCTTTGCTCGCAAGGCTAACTGGAGACTGAACATTTTGAAGTGCACTCCTTAAAATGTTCAAAAAACTTTTTTGGAAATGAAAAAGAATTTCTGGTGAAGATTCGGAAGAACTTGTCGAAGAAATTCATTAGAATGTAAAAAAATATGAAAATATGAACATTTTTTTCCACCGAAAATTATATGTATTTCCCACGAGACTGTTTTGAATTTTCAGACAGAATTCACATGGAATTTTTTTCGGCATTTACACTGGAGATGTTTTGTTTTTTTTTTCATGACCAATTTGTAGCAAAATTTACAAGCAAAATTTTCCAGAGAATTGTTCAAAAAACATTCTGAATGCTAGCACTTTATCAGGATTGTATGAAGTAAGGTCAAAGTTTTTACAGGAAATTTTTTTACTGGATTTTTCCTGAATATCCACAAGACATTCTTTTGAAGATTTTTCTTGAATTATTGTAAAAACATGAACAGTTTTCAAAATTGTAGCTGTAGTCCGCTTATGCAAAAGTGTCGGCGGCGTGATGCCAAAAAACCATCTGTGGCGGAATTTTTCAAAAATATTTTTTCATTTTTATTTCCCAATTTTTTTTTTGTGGAAATTGAGACTGAAACGCAAGCTGATTTTTCGTTTATTTTTTTTATGGAAATAGGATCTAAAGCTAAGTTGGCCAAATAACTCAGATATGCATCGGCGTTGTGACCGACGCTGCGTTACCGGGTTTTCTCGATGCTTAATGCTAAATTCATTTTAACACTGAGTTGAAAAGACGCTCATTAAATTTTGATGATTTGTATTTTTTACACCGCTATTGTTATTCACCAAAAGTTTTTCGTGTAAAAAAAACCACGTGGTTCGAGAGCAACACCCCCCCTCCCCCCATGTGGCTTATCGTGGTCATTTTCCAAACCCCCCCCCCTCCCCCCATATATGACCACGTGGTTTCTGGACGGCCCCCC
>NW_026942665.1:0-19853 GCF_024139115.2 Armigeres subalbatus | reverse complement strand
CGGAGGAATTCCCGGAGGAACTTCCGGAGAAATTCCCGGAGGAACTGCCGGAGGAATTCCCGGAGGAACTTCCGGAGGAATTCGGAGGAACTTCCGGAGGAATTCCCGGAGGAACTTCGGAGGAATTCCCGGAGGAACTTCCGGAGGAATTCGGAGGAACTTCGGAGGAATTCCCGGAGGAACTTCCGGAGGAATTCGGAGGAACTTCCGGAGGAATTCGGAGGAACTTCCGGAGGAATTCGGAGGAACTTCCGGAGGAATTCGGAGGAACTTCGGAGGAATTCCGGAGGAACTTCGGAGGAATTCCCGGAGGAACTTCCGGAGGAATTCGGAGGAACTTCGGAGGAATTCGGAGGAACTTCCGGAGGAATTCAGGAGGAACTTCGGAGGAATTTGGAGGAACTTCGGAGGAATTCGGAGGAACTTCGGAGGAATTCGGAGGAACTTCCGAAGGAATTCCTGGAGGAACTTCCGAAGGAATTCCCGGAGGAACTTCCGAAGGAATTCCCGGAGGAACTTCCGGAGGAATTCCCGGAGGAACTTCCGAAGGAATTCCCGGAGGAACTTCCGAAGGAATTCCCGGAGGAACTTCCGAGGAATTCCCGGATTAACTAACGGAGGAACTTCCGGAGGAATTCCCGGAGGAACTTCCGGAGGAATTCCCGGAGGAACTTCCGGAGGAATTCCCGGAGGAACTTCGAGAGGAATTCCCGGAGGAACTTCCGGAGGAATTCCCGGAGGAACTTCGAAGGAATTCCCGGAGGAACTGCCGGAGGAATTGGAGGAACTTCCGGAGGAATTCCCGGAGGAACTTCCGGAGGAATTCCGGAGGAACTTCGGAGGAATTCGGAGGAACTTCCGGAGGAATTCGGAGGAACTTCGGAGGAATTCGGAGGAACTTCCGGAGGAATTCGGAGGAACTTCGGAGGAATTCCCGGAGGAACTTCCGGAGGAATTCCCGGAGGAACTTCCGGAGGAATTCGGAGGAACTTCCGGAGGAATTGCGGAGGAACTTCGGAGGAATTCCCGGAGGAACTTCGGAGGAATTCGGAGGAACTTCGGAGGAATTCCGGAGGAACTTCGGAGGAATTCCCGGAGGAACTTCCGGAGGAATTCGGAGGAACTTCCGGAGGAATTCGGAGGAACTTCCGGAGGAATTCGGAGGAACTTCCGGAGGAATTCCCGGAGGAACTTCCGGAGGAATTCGGAGGAACTTCCGGAGGAATTCCGGAGGAACTTCGGAGGAATTCCCGGAGGAACTTCTGGAGGAATTCCCGGAGGAACTTCTGGAGGAATTCGGAGGAACTTCCGGAGGAACTTCCGAAGGAATTCCCGGAGGAACTTCCGGAGGAATTTCGGAGGAACTTCCGGAGGAATTCCCGGAGGAACTTCCGGAGGAATTCGGAGGAACTTCGGAGGAATTCTCGGAGGAACTTCCGGAGGAATTCGGAGGAACTTCCGGAGGAATTCGGAGGAACTTCCGGAGAAATTCGGAGGAACTGCCGGAGGAATTCCCGGAGGAACTTCGGAGGAATTCGGAGGAACTTCGGAGGAATTCGGAGGAACTTCCGGAGGAATTCGGAGGAACTTCGGAGGAATTCGGAGGAACTTCGGAGGAATTCCCGGAGGAACTTCCGGAGGAATTCGGAGGAACTTCGGAGGAATTCGGAGGAACTTCCGGAGGAATTCCCGGAGGAACTTCCGGAGGAATTCGGAGGAACTTCGGAGGAATTCGGAGGAACTTCCGGAGGAATTCGGAGGAACTTCCGGAGGAATTCCCGGAGGAACTTCGGAGGAATTCCGGGAGGAACTTCGGAGGAATTCCGGAGGAACTTCCGGAGGAATTCGGAGGAACTTCCGGAGGAATTCCCGGAGGAACTTCCGGAGGAATTCCCGGAGGAACTTCCGGAGGAATTCGGAGGAACTTCCGGAGGAATTCGGAGGAACTTCCGGAGGAATTCCCGGAGGAACTTCGGAGGAATTCGGAGGAACTTCGAAGGAATTCGGAGGAACTTCGAAGGAATTCCCGGAGGAACTTCGGAGGAATTCTGGAGGAACTTCGAAGGAATTCCCGGAGGAACTTCGAGGAATTCCCGGATTAACTAACGGAGGAACTTCCGGAGGAATTCGGAGGAACTTCGGAGGAATTCCCGGAGGAACTTCCGGAGGAATTCCGGAGGAACTTCGGAGGAATTCCCGGAGGAACTTCCGGAGGAATTCCCGGAGGAACTTCCGGAGGAATTCCCGGAGGAACTTCCGGAGGAATTCGGAGGAACTTCCGGAGGAATTCCGGAGGAACTTCCGGAGGAATTCCCGGAGGAACTTCCGGAGGAATTCCCGGAGGAACTTCCGGAGGAATTCCCGGAGGAACTTCCGGAGGAATTCCCGGAGGAACTTCCGGAGGAATTCCCGGAGGAACTTCCGAAGTTTTCAATTCCCATCTCTCACGTCTTCCTGCATACTTCTCATTTTTTACTTTTTATTCCTAGCTTCTCACTGTTCGCTTTTTCACTTTTTATTTCTCTCATTCCGTCTTCTTCTTCCGCTTCTTCATCTCTCATTAAAAGTTCCATTCAATTTTTTAACCCTCTTTTTCCACATTTATAGTGTCTTAATTGACTATACAGAATCGTGTTTATGAATTAATGGCTATGGGCGGCTTATTGGGTCTGCCCCAATTTTACGTCTTATTTGTAAACTTTCGCAGAATGTCTGCTCACGACTTTAGGAACGGAAGCAATGACTTTATTATTGAAATTTGGCACACCTGACTGGTTTCTGACTCCTTACAATAAGTTCTTCCGCTCGCCACCAAAAATAAATCCATACAATTATTTTCACTTTCCTTTCATTTTTTAATGACTCTTCGCTCATCTCTCCACGCGTATTCGTGCCAAAGGATATCCGAGGTGAAAAAATCATTTGAACTGCCAAAAAATGCCGCCAACCAACCCCTATGTGCGTTTGAAACCTGGCTCACACACAAAACGAATCACATACGTACCTACCTGGTTGCTTGCATTTACCCGTTTTTGGCTGGCTGGCTGATGCAAAACCGGAGAAACAGCCTTCCGTTATCCTTTTCGGCAGAAGGAAATGAGCTCTATGGAAATGAATGACGGAAGAGCATCGCTCAGATTTCGTCACCAAGGTTCACAACCGACCAACGGGTAAAATCCTCCGATCGGATCACCGTGTCTCGACCGAAAAGAGCGGTATTTAAATTCATCAAATATTTATCCGCCGTCACATACGGTGACGAGTTGAAGAATGGGGCGAAGGATATTTTCATTCGTCAAGCCGTATGTTAGCGAATGGGACACATATTACGTAGGACTAGGAGACCGGGAGGACTCGGTTCCTGTCTGCGGTGTGGTAACAGGGAGGATTCCCCCGGAGCGTTTGCCGAAAATCCATAAAGCCCAACAACAAGGGTTTGTTCACAAATTACGTTACGCAAAAATCAAAAAGTAACATTTATTGTGCCCCCTCCCTCCCCCATATAACGCGTAACTGAAAAATTTGAATTTTTTTTTTCTTTTTTATGAAGCATGTGGATTTTTGGTATTAAATACCACAAACAATTTTTTTGAACATATTTATAAATAGATCAAAATTCAATTTATTAGAAAACTCTTTAAGTTGCCTTCTTCCTAATCAGAAAGCCAGTTCCAAATAAGTGTCGTCCCATGAAAGAGCATATTATGCAGAAATTGAGAAGAAAAAGCGCATTAGGAAATCAGCAATGTGGCAAACAGACTTGATACTATTTTCAATAATTTTTCGAACAAAGTTCGGTATCTTTAGGCATTTTTGAGAAATATACATCAAAACAGACAACTGTGAGATAGAAAGTGACTACTGAGCTAGTATGAGATAATTATGCATGGAAGGGTAGTTGAGCGGTTAGGTGTTTTCGTATTCATCGTCTTGATTTGATCAAGATATGTCAGCAACTGGTCCAATCATTCATAAAAAAATTCAAAAAGCAAACAATTTCATTTGCCTTATGCGTTACATTTGGTAGCAACCCCCCCTCCCCCACCTTTAAGTGTAACAAAGTAAAACGCAAGTTGGACCCCCCCTCCCCCCAAATGCGTTACGTAATTTGTGGACAGACCCCAAGAGACTGGAATAAATATGATATTAATTCACCTGAGAAGTTTCATACGTTACTAATTGATTATAGGAATGATTAACTCATAACAACCCCAATAATTAATAGTTTTCAGACTTAGTTTGTCGGAACGATTGATGTAATTTTCTCTGACTTTTTGAAAGATTCTATTCGATTTTCACATTCTCAAAACTGACTCAGAGTAATTCTACATTATGCTCACATTTGTATTATCATTCCAAAGGGAACATATGGCCTTTCAGCTGAACCAAGGCTACATTGAGAGATAAAAAATATACCGACCCGAAAGAGTCTTTTCATAAGACAGGCGACAGGTAATCGTAAACCGGTAGATACATTCTAATAATATGCATGCATGCATGCATGGAAGATGCCGAGGAAGCCGGCCGAGGAGCCGGCTCGAGTGAAAGGCAAGGAAGTGTGTTGTGGGAAAAAACGTAAACGGAAGGATATTTAGCAATTTGGCACAGAAGTGAATATTTAATACCCGCGCTTTACCTTTCGCAAATCGTCGTCACCTTTCCGCCTCGAATGGATGTGGATGGATGGGCGAGAGGGGATTTGCGTCGTATTCCATATTTGCCCTCTTTGTCACAATCCCGACTGCATAACGAGCCTTGCGTTCTGTACGGGTCCTGGTCGTTGCTGTTTGTTAGGAATGAAAATTCGTTTTTTTTCATTCTCGGGGACAAGGATGCTTTCATTGCCGAAATCCTTGAAATAATACGCTCGTAAGGGGAATCCAAGAAGGAAACGTGTGTATGAGTATTTGGCTTTCGTTTTTATTTTCATACGTGGATGTGATTGCAGGCAACAGTCATCATCTACTGAAACGGTGCTCTACCGTTTACGGGTAGAAAGAAGTGATATGAAAGAAATCGCATCTTAAAAATAATCAGGGGATTTGTTGAATAGAATGCGGAGACATGTGTTTATTTTGTGTTGTTTGAAGATGTTGTGTTTTGACGAAAGAAAAATATTTCATTGGATGAGAGTATTTTTTTTTCCAAGGCATTCAAATACAAAATAATTTCTGACAGCGAAGAAAAAACTCTCGAAATAGCTAACCTGCCGCAACTTATTGTAAGTTGTTTGAGTCATGTAGGAAATACTATGATTTTTTTTAACACGAAAATAAATAATCTTGATATGACTGTGTTCGCAAAAAAATCAGGCCTATGAAACATTATCTACTGGTAATCAGTGATGAACGTGGTTTATGTCTCTCGCTTATTATCTTTTAATAATAAAGTGAAGATTGTACATATCACAAAGAAACGTGGCTCCGTAAAATGTTGTACACGGCTGAGCCTTCCAAATAAACCAACTTGAAAAAAAATCTGTGGAGAGCTGTATATCTGTCCCTATATCCATATCATTAAGCGAGCGGGAATGTTTTAAACATCAATAACTCAAAGGAAATGCATTCGATCCTGAAATAAATATTTAAAATCCTGCTTGCTCACATTTATAAATTATCCTAATCGCATTAAATATCACATTTCATTTCTATAATTAACCATATCAATTGATTAAGATTCTACCGAATTGTACCGATATCCATCTCATTGTAAAATTTTCATCTTATTGCATGCCCCGATATCCAGCTCATTTTTTACTCACTCAAAATTGCATCTCACACCACCGCAAGTATGCCCGCCCAACATAGATTTCTTTATAGCTACGACACAGATATGCTCGTTGCATTGGAGATGACAGCTCCGATGTAGATGTTTTTCTTTTGATTAATGAATAATCGATATCAACACGCTTTGTGACGTAATGTATAGATTTGTCTATTCGTCAAAATGTACAGCATCTTTGCCAGCTAGCGCATGCGCATCGTGGTGCTATGCAAACGATGGAAACATGCGTGCTGTGATGCCAAATTTGGAGCAGCGCAGTAGAATAGAGGATTTTTGATCTTCTTCAAATTCAATATCAGAACATAAATTTGAAGCTGAATTCTAAATCTTTTATTGTTTCCACTATTATGTGATGTAGCAGAAATATATTCATTGTCGTTTGGCTTTCAGAAGTAGCGAATTACTAAGTATAATTTATGAACATCATCCTAACAATTTCATGCTATCTGGCATTCCTGTATTTCTACGACAGTGATAAATTGCGATTGAAATATGTTCAAGTATGTTTCTGTAGTAATAAAAATTCATCCTATTATTTTCCGGCTTTCTGTAGCTAATTATTTAACAATAATCATTGGTTAATTTAATCCTTAGTTCTAAGAATGTGTTGTGTAGTGATTTATTGTGTTATATATAGTGTATGTTCTCCAATTCAAATGGAAAAAATAGTGCCGGTGGGTGATGAACGATTTGTACGGATGAGCAAATGAAGCGTATGAAGTAAAAATTCCATCTTATTCAAGTAAGTGCTCTGTGTTTCATTAAAATTTAACTTTATTTCATATTTATTGCTGCAACTTTTGGAAACATTATTTAAATTAGTTCCAAAAGAATGTGCTTCAATAATTTCTGATTTGAATTAGTGCGCATATCGTTGGTTTCTTTCCAATGAAGTTTACCGTACGCAGAATGAGATCAATATAGGGGCTGAGATGGAGATGGGAGCATATAACCTATATTCTTTTTTTTAAATATCACTGAAGATTTAAATATTTTCAGCGCAGCGGTATCAAAAAATCATTTTTAAAATTGGTTCATGATTTCGTTGGCCTCGAATGTCCAGTAAGAAGAAAAATGTCCACTGGTGTTCTGGGTCTTCTTTTTCTTCTTTTTATTGGCATTACATCCCCACACTACTGGGACACAGCCGTCTCGCAGCTTAGTGTTCATTAAACACTTCCACAGTTATTAACTACGAGGTTTCTAAGCCATGTTACCATTTTTGCATTCGTATATCATGAGGCTAACACGATGATACTTTTATGCCCAGGGAAGTCGAGACAATTTCCAATCCGAAAATTCCCTAGACCGGCACCGGTAATCGAACCCAGCATGGTCTTGCTTTGTAGCCGTGCGTCTTACCGCACGGCTAAAGAGGGCCCCTGGGTGTTGTGTAAATATTTTAGAATTCTTTAAAAACTACCTTCAGAAATTTCTCTAAAGAAACTTTCGAAAATATAAAAAAAAAACTATTTTGAGCTTTTAGTGGAATGTCTTCACTGGTGATAAGACGAGTTTGTAACACCGACGAACTGACGCGTCTTTGATTGTCGACTTTCGTCGAGTCAAGTACGAGACACTGAAGACGGCCTTACTGTTGAGGTCGAAATACGTATCTGTCAAGATACAATTAAGTGGTGGAATTCAATGGGATTGTATTAACTCGTCTTATGACAAGTGAAGACATTCCACTAAAGAGCTCAAAATAATTTTCTTATAAAAATAGTTTGGTTAAGTAGTGTTTAATTTTGCGATTTAATGTAAATTTAGATGTGTAGGTTTCGAATTGTGACAAATTATTTTTTTAGGTTCTACCGAGACATTGTAAGGTCAATAGTTTCGCAGTGTTGATTATGGATGGCCATCATCTGATTGAGAGGTCCGAATTTTGCATAATTTGTACGGCATTGATTAATTCAAAATGTATGTCGATGACGCAGTTGTCGAGATGGTATGTAGAAATTGAATTTCGATAAAATGTTTGTTGAATCAATACGCTGTGAAACTATATCGTTAATAAATGGTTAATAAAAATAACCATTGCAGTTTCACGACGCTCTTTCAAAGATTGAATGTTTATAAGCTTGCAGCGTGCATCATATGATGGAAGTGGGAATGTTGTCCAACCTAATTTACGAAGAGCAAATAATAGGAATTGTTTTTGTACTGATTCTAATCTTTCTTCGTGTGTTATCGAAAATGGAGACCATACAATGCTGCAATATTCCAGTATCGACCTTACATAAGCAATACATAATGTTTTAATTGTGCATGGGTCATGAAAGTTATAGCAGGAACGTTTTATAAAACCCATCATATTATTTGCTTTATGAATAATGGTGTTGTAATGGTCGATGAACGTTAGTTTGGAGTCTAAGATAATTCCTAAATACCTAACTCTATCGCATTTCTCTATAACCTGGTTTCCTTAGACCTGTGCGCCGCCGCGCCGCGCCGCCGCCGCCGGTAGTTTTACTCACGCCGCCGCCGCCGGCGATTTTGGGTCGGCGCGCCGCCGATCATAATTTTGCCACGCCGATGACTAATCGCAATAAAAAAAATCAATTAACTTGAGTCGAGTCCAGTAAAATAAGAGACACTGAAGATGGCCTTACAGAGACGAAATACGTATTTGTAAGACAATTAATCTTGGTGGAATTGATTGGAATAGTACTAAACCCATGTTATGATTGTTGTTGTTAGAATGTTGTTGAGGTAGAACTCGTCAGAATTCAATTTCAAATCTACCTCAAGTGATGGTGCTTCTAAGACAGTGTGGTGACAAACATTGGATAATGAATTGGTTGGTTGATTAGTTGTGAATTTGAATTAGGCTGTATCTAGTAGATTTAATCTACTAAGGGCCAATTTCTTCCCCTCCGCTTAACTCTTAAGCGGTGCTTACCCATACGCTTAAACATGGTTTAAGGCCTAAGAGGAGGTGAAGAAATCGACCCTAAGTAGAATAATACAAAAAATGTTGAAATGGTCTTTGGAATTTGTCTATGCCAAAGCCTCATTCAGTCGGGCACCTAAATCTGTGGGCAGTGTTGTCCTATACTCTGTGCAAAAAATTCTGCTCTTTGATTTTACTCCATCCAAACGATTTTACAATCTTAATTAAGTAAGTGCAACTAATAGAAGGCTTTTTGAATTTTCTAAATATTCATCGTTTAGATGGAGTAAAATCAAAGAGCAGAATATCTTGCACAGAGTGTAAGACAACACTGCCTGTAGGTGACTGGCAAATTATGTTTGATGTGGCACATAAGCTTTTGTGAAGGCTTGAATACATCCCCAAAGCGCCAAAACCACTTGGTATATTTCCTAGTACATTCCTCCAGATATTGCTCCGAAAAGTTTCAATATAAAACCTTAGAAAATTACTTTATGTATTCTTCCGGAAATGTCTTACAAAATTTCTCCGAAAATTCTTTCAGAAATTCCATTACGGATTTCTTCAGAAAATCCTTCACGAATTTCGTCAGGAAATCCCTTTTGGAATGCATACAAAAAATTGTTTCAGTGATTTCTACGAAAATGTTGTTAGGAATTCCTTAGGAGAATCGTTAAGGAATTCCTTCGGAAGTTTCTTTAGCGATTCCTCCGGATATTTCTTAATAAATTTCTCAAGAAATTCCATTTGGAGTTTCTTCAAAAACTGTTTAGCAACTCTTCATTTTTTTTAAAGGAATACCTCCTCATGAATTTCTTCGGCAATTATTCTATGAATTCCTCAAATAAATTCTTCCAGAGATTGCATAAGGGATTTCTTCTTAATTTTCCTAAAGAATTTCTTCAGAACTTCTTCCAGCGATTCTTTTAAAATATTCTCCGAGAATTCTTCCAGAACTTCCTGCAGGAATTCCATCGAAAATGCCTTCATGGGTTCTTTACGAAATTCTTTCAGTAATACCTTCAGATTTTTTCAGTGTTGTTTAATTTATTTAATTTTTTCAAAAATACAATTAGCAACCGAAAACTATTTCGTTATCTAATTAATTTTCAATGGATATCCTGGAAGAAACTTATAAAGAAATCCCTGATGCAATGTCCAAAGGAATTATTGGTGGAGTTTTTTTTAGATTATTCAAGGAATTTTTTTTGAGGAGCTCTCAAATGAATTTTTGGAGAAGGTTTTGAAAAAATTCCTGGAGGGTTTTGTGCAGGAATTTCTACCTAAATGTATTTCCGAAGGCATTTTTAAAAGAGAGCCTGAATGGATTTTCGAAAATAATTCCTATTTGAACTACTTTAAGAGATTCTGAAAGTATTTCTAAACAACTTCCCACAAACCACGTAGGCCGAATTTTCACATTTTCAAACCCACCACCCCCTCCGCCCTCCACCTCTAGTAGATTTTTCCAAAACCCCTCCCCCACCCCCTTGAAGTCTACGTAGACTTTTTAAAATTTAACAAAATGTCATAAGTGATTGGAAAAAAAATGGAAATCAACCACGTTTTCAGCAATTCAAATATACAAATCCATTTTCAAATCCATTGTAAACACTATAGTAAACTTCAAATTTTTAAACCTAACAAAATCAAACTGAACAAAATCCAACTCAATATCAATTAAAAATTCAAAACGAAATCAAATTCAACCCTCTGTCCATAGCTCCTGAAACCAAATTTCGAAGCCAATTAATTTAATTTCTGTTGGATTTGATTCCTCCAAGAGGTGTGCACCACCGCCACCGGCACTTGCATAGGCGCGCCACTGCTTAAAATCTGTCACGCATCTGAATTATAATTCTTCATGCCGGTTCAAATTTATAAAAAACCCAAGAATTTTCAGAATTTCGAAAAATTTCGAGTTGAAATTCCGAGAACGTCAAGTCTACATTCCAAAAAGAAAACTCCATGATAATTCTGATATTTTTCTTGAAAATTCCATTTCAATGAAATCTCAAGAATTTTTTCTAAATTCCAAAAGTTTTCCCGTTAAAATGTCGAGTAATTTTCCGTGAAAATTTTGAATTATTTCCCGTTGAAACCATACTAAAAGTTTCCTACGATAAAAATCCTATGGACATTCCAAAGAGTTTTCCAGATAATTCTCGATGGAAATTATGAAGGATTTCAGTTGAATTTGTGATGAATTTATCGTAAAAAAATAGAATAAATTTTCATGATAATTACAAATGCTTTCTTACAAGAATTGCAATAATTTTTTGTGAAAACTCAAAGAGTTTATGGTGGGAAATTCAAATAATTTCTCGTGAAAGTTTTTAACAATTTCTTTTTCTATCGATAATTCCAAAGAATTTCCATTAGAACCGCTGAAGAAATTTCCGTTAAATTTCGAAGAATTTCGCTTATATGTATGTCCAAAGAATTCCTCGCAAATATTCCAAGAATTTCAGAAATTAAGAAAAATTTCCCGGGGACGAAGAATTTCTTACGGAAATTTCGGAGAATTCCCCTTACAAGTTCCAAAGAATGTCTTTTGGAAATTCCAAAGACTTCTTCTTGGATATTCTAAAATGCTTCCTTTGTAAATTCTTAATAATTTTGGTCGAAGTGCGACATAATTCCCAGTGTAAATTCTAAAGAATCACTTGTAGTTTCTAAAGAAGTTCCTGCCGAAACTCAAATGAAAGTTTAGTAGAATCTACAATGTAATCAATGTAATCCAAGTGGAAATTTTGAATTTTTTCCTGCTCAACACAGAAGAATTTGCTGTTGAAATCATGATATTTTTAAGCCGTAGTTCAGACTATTACTTCAGTGAAATCCATAAGAGATTCAAGAGATTATTTCGGTAAAATCTTGCAAAAAAACGGAAAAATCGAAAAAAAAAATCAAACAAGTGAACTTCGCACGAAGCTGCTGTATGAAATGTTTTACGAAAAAAAATAAAATAAAAAAGTCTACGTAGACTTTTCGTATACCCCCGCCCCCTTCATAGACTGACGTAGACTTTTTTGAACCCCCTCCCCCTCAAGAGTCTACGTGGTTTATGGACAACCCCTAAAGGAATTTCTGAAGGAATATTTGAAGGAATTTCCGGAGGAATTCTCAAAGGAATTTATGAAGAAATTTTTAACAGAATTTCAGAGGAAATGCCCACTGGTATTTCTGAAGTAATTCCTAGATTACTTCTTAGATTTTTTTTTTGTAATTCTCCAAAAAATCCTATGGAGATTCGTCCAGGAATTCCCTCGGATATTACAATTTCTACTAAAACTCCTACGAAAACGAATTCCAGAAAGTTTTTCGAAAATTCTCTCAGCTATATTCTGAAATTTTTGTCAGGAATTAGTTTGGAAAAAGTTCCTTCAGATTTTTTTTTTAAAACCTTGGGAAAATCGTTAAGGTGTTTTCCCGAAAATTCCTCAAGAAATTCTTCTAAGAACTCTTTTGGAATTCCTTGAAAAGTTCTAGGACGAAATTTCCTTAAGAATTCCTGAACAAGTTTCTGAAGGAATATCCGTAGAAGTCCCTGAAGTTTTTTTTCAAAGTAACTCCTGAAGAAACTTCTTTTTGAAATATCTACAGAGAATGTTTTAGGAGTTCCTTAGGAAATTGTTTCGAAATTCCAAAAAAATCTCTAAAAATTCCTTCAGAAATTTATTAACGGATTACTTCGGAAATTTCTGTCATCTTCGGAATTTCTTTGAAAATCAATTTGATATACAAAAATGCAGACATAGGCAGGTTGATAAAATAAGGCGTATTACAGTGGGTTGGACATGTAGTGCGTATGCAGGAAGAGAGACCAGCAAAAGAACTTGCAGAGAACCTGGAACATGACGTTGGCTCTGGGGCGTGCAATCGTGGAAGATGCGGAAGCAGCCGCTGATGCATTTTGGAAATACTGTTAGGAATTCCTTCGAAATGTCTGTGGGGATTTGCTCAGAATTTTTTTAAAAGGTTCCTACTACACTTTCCATCACTACTTCAGGAATTTTCTCGGAAAGTCCTTTAGAAAATTCTCTTAGGAATTCCATCAGAAAATAGTTCATTCTTTAATAAATTTCCGAATGAATATATTTTATGTTTTACTAAAGGAATTTCCCAAAGAGAACCTGAATGGATTATTCTTTCTAAAATAGAAAAATTCTGCAGACATTGTCATAAGATTTTACGAAGGAATTCCTAATGAAATTTACTGAGAAATGCCTGTAGGAATTAAAAAAAAATCATAGTTTCCTCCAGAAATTCTTTCAGAAACTCCACCAAGTGCTTTGTTGGCATATTTAGGCAAATTTCAGGAAAATATTAGATTTTTTCGGAAACTTAGTTATTTTGAGATCAAAACAACTGAAGTGCATCTAAATGCTAAATTTGAAATAACTTTTGAAAAAAGTTATTACCAACTTGCTCTATGACACTGAAATCTAATTCTTCACTTAGGGGTCACGAAAAAGTAAAGCAGGATTTATTGTTTTTGATTAATCAAAATCAAAGAGTAACAAAATAGTGGTACATAATTCAAATAACATTTTGAAATTAGGTATTGATTAGTATCGCCGGCAATTGACTATTTTGAATGTGCTATTTGATGATCGGCAAACGCAGAATATTGCAATTTTAATCCACTGAAGTCGGTTTTTATACGGGTGATTCCTACCGTGTGAATCAAACCCCGTTATCCAAAAATCCACGGTAAAATTAATTTTTTTAGCCATTGATTTTTTCATCCACGCCGGTTCACGCCGCCGCCGCCGCCGCCTATAAAAGTCAACGGCGCGCCGCCGTGACGCCGCCGCCGCCGGGGCAAAAGTGACCACCACGCCGCCGCCGCCGATGATATGACCGGCGCACAGGTCTAAAACAGTTTCCTAATGTAATTGAGAGATTTGATGCTGTTCTTTTTCTGCTAAATGATATAAGGTTACATTTTTTTACATTCAGTTGCAATAGGTTTTTATTGCACCATTCGTAGAATGTGCATATTTCGTTCTGGAATATGTTGAGGTCATTTTTATTCCCTATTTCCAAAAAGAGTTTCATGTCATCTGCATAGATTAGGGTATGCGATAACACACTTTTTCCTAACGAAACGAAATTTAAAATGTCTATGTTGATTCGGATCGAAACGAAACGAAATAAAGATTTCTTTCGATATTTCGAAACGATACGAAATCAAGGTTCATTAAATTCGAAATTTTTCGAAACGAAACGAAATTTTATTTTTTTTCCGTGGATTTTTTTTAAATTGTTTTCACATCAAGTACGCAATTCTGATTTCACTTTTTCGAAGTCGAATAACTGTTTTTCGACCAAAAGAGTTACAATAACAGTAATGGCAATCTGTGATAAATCGCCACATTTTCGCCGCATATAACATTGGCGATAAGATAATACCCCTGCATTTGTGCCGCTTTCAAAGAAATTCATCGTGGAGCGTGTGTTACCGAATCTGATCAATTTTATATCAGTTTTTTATCAGTAAGTATATAAAAATAAAGAAATTGTGGGATTTTTCATATACTGATTCAACTAAGGTTTAAAACCTTAGTTCACTTAAGAATTATGTAATTATGCTAAATCATACTTCATATTGTCTTGTCAGCGTGGACTAAGTACTAACTTAGTAAAAATTAGAAAATGAATGCTTAGATTTATTTTTTATTTGGTGGGATACTCAATTATGTATCCACATCTGCCAGGCGTATACGCAGATAGAGAATTGATATTACTAGACCAACATTTGAAAGAGCGTATCAGCCAAAATGTATTCCTTCTTATTCTTTGTCTACATATATAGCATACATTTGCTCACCAGAAGAATCCTGTGCACCTTTTTAAAATGTACGAAGATATGTATTTCAGATTGAATTTAACAGACCCATAGACTATGGGCCATAGTCTTATATACAATCAGCTCGACAAACTGAGCTATTGTCTGTGTGTTCTTGACATATGAGAACAGCTGTTATGGTCAGTATAAGCTGAAAGCAATCTTAAGTAATTTTAATGATCTTTCAACCCGTTCTGAATTTTATTTTTGGAAATTCCGTGCGAAGATCTAGAAATGCTCACAAATCTGCAATGTTCCTTACATACAGCTCCGTAGCGTGCCAGGTGCGTTGGCCAGGTTGGCCTCCGCTAAGGGCGCCAGTCTTTAGGGGGCGCCGAAATCAAGGATTTGGGATGAAAAGGGATGAAAAGTTAGCAACAAGATTGTCTTCTTTTTTGTTGCTGACAAAATTTTTCGGATCTTTGTCATTATTATCTCCGACAAAAACAAAGCTTTGTCGTTGGTTCTCTTTTGTCGCTTGTTTCGCATGCGCATTCCAAAAAAATGATTCCCTGGTCCTGAGTTAAATTTTCCTTAATCCAAACAGATCCGTTGGCGAATTTGACCACCAACCAATCTACACACCATACAGTTATTTTTGATTTAATTTGTCCTGACTGGGTTCAGTGGTCCGAAGCTACATTTTACTTGATCCAAATAGGTTCAATGGCAACTCCCGGCCACCAACAAACCCACTCCAAAAAATGGTTTTCTTATTCGACTAGATCCGGTAGAAACTCTGACCTTCAACCATCTCACCCCAGAGTGAAATTTTATTAACTATTAACCAGAAGTGGTTTCAAAACACCGTCAGACCCACTCCAGAATTGGATTTTCCTTGACGCGAATAGGTCCGATAACGATTCCGATAATCGATCGACGCATTTCAGAGCTGGATTTTATTGACCCAACTAGACCCAGCAGTGCGTAGGCTCTGAAAAAAACATTTTAAATGAACTTCCAGCACGGCTCTAGAAGATCGCTTAAATGTGAAATAATAAAAAAAAAAGTATCACCAAATGGAAACAAATCTTAGATGGACATTCTGCAATTCAAATTAACTTCAGGAACAAAAGTTCTTGCTCTCTTCACAGTATTGAATGATGTTTAAAGCATCTTTAAACTACTAAACCTTCACCTGTCATAAGACGAGTTTAAACAATCCCATTGAATTCCACCACTTAATTGTATCCTGACAGATACGTATTTCGACCTCAACAGTAAGGCCGTCTTCAGTGTCTTGTACTTGACTCGACTCGACTCGAAGTCGAGTCAAGTACAAGACACTGAAGACGGCCTTACTGTTGAGGTCGAAATACGTATCTGTCAGGATACAATTAAGTGGTGGAATTCAATGGGATTGTTTAAACTCGTCTTATGACAGGTGAAAACATTCCACTAAAAAGCTCAAAATAATTTTCTTACTAAACCTTCTAATTTTACTGTTGATGCATTTCAAATTGTTGTTAAATTTTCCCATTTTTATAATCAAAAGAGGGGCGCCAAATCATGGTTTCGCCGAGGGCGCTAGCAGTTCACGCTACGGCTCTGCTTACATATTGTGCAAATAGTCAAAGAAGAGCTTATTAGCTTGATTAACTGTACACATCGTAGTTGCGAATAATGATTGGCCGAGAAACAGCCAATATGCACAGCTCACCAATTAAATAATATTCTTGGGATACAAAAAAAGTTATTCCTATTGTATACTTGCTTCAGTGTTTCCAATTAATGACCAATAATGACGCTGGTCACGTGCTTATAGTCAACTACATACGAATTTGTCGACTAAGAATAAGGTTATGTAGTAAGCGTTAATAGGAATATTGTATAACCTAAAGTTTTGAAAACAACTTTACTATTATGTTCAGTGGCGCAGCCAAAATTTTTGATAATATGAAGTATGGTTTAAGTTTAAATTTGTTTCGATATTCCGCGGAATTCCGTTAAATTTCGTTTGAAGCTAGTTTTTTCTAGCGAAATTTTTGTAATTTTACGAAACGAAACGAAATCAAGAAATCAGATTTCGCCATGCTCAAATTCCGCGAAATTCCGCGGAATTTCGTTTCGAACCACCTGAAACGAAATTTTTCGAAATACCGCATATGCTTAATAGAATGTCGTTTACATATATTATGAATAATAGAGGCCCCAAATGAGAGCCCTGAGGGACATTGGAAGTGGCTTGAATGGGTTTTGATTTATTGTTGTTAAATTTTATAATCAATTGGCGATCAGTTAAGTAGAATTCAAGCCATTTGAGTAGTCCTGGCTCAATTCCAGTTTTATTTTTCAATTTGAATATAAGCATGGGTATATCTATGCGATCAAATGCTTTACTGAAGTCAGTATAAAGAGCTTCTACATGGTTTCCTTTATCCATTGCATTCAGGGTATAGTCAACAGATTCAAGAAGATTAGTTGAACTTGAACGCCCTTTAAAGAAGCCATGCTGTGCGTCTGTTATTCGGTTTTTTACTTGTTTGAATAATTTTTCGTTCACTATGGCCTCAAAAAGTTTTGGGATGCAAGAGATAATGGCTATTTCACGATAATTACGTATGTCTGATTTTTTTTCAGATTTGAAAATGGGTATCAAGAATGAGTTTTTCCATACATTTGGAAATTTTCCTGATTCTAGTGACATATTAAATAGCCAAAATAATGGAGTGGTTAGTTCCACTGCTAGGGTTTTCATAAATATAGGAGGGATTCCATCAGGACCAGGACCTTTCGAAGCATCTAAACTACCCTACGCCTGCAAAATGTGAATTTATTTGTTGTGATGATTTCTGAATTAAAGTTTGCTGGAATAGCTATTTGAACACCACCACCGGACTTTTTCTGAGACGTTAGAAAACTCCTATCATCTCTAAATACATTAAAGTTACTTCCAAAAATTTCTTCACTCCTAACGCTTTCATCCCAGCTTGTTTCAATTGCCAGAATAATCGAAAAGGATGAGCTTAATAAATTTTTAAATATATCCTTCATTTTGGCTGAGCTTTTCATTCGATTGAAATTCTGACAATAAATTATAACTTCAGTCGAATTCTGTTTCTGCGAAAAAGTTTTTGGAAGTATGACGGTCGACGAAATATTTACCTCTTCTGATGTTTCATGTAGCGTGTTATCTTCACTTGTTAATGTTACTTCCGGCGAGTGCGTCGTTGCCGATGAAAATTTGGTGGGCTGTAGAATTTATATGCGGCCTCCCTTGTGCGTTGAAGTTGTTGAGTGCGTTCACTGGAAAGGAACGAACGGTGTGATTGAAGGTCTGCCAAGGCGTCGTTGCGAGATATTCCTAGATCCTCGTGTACATCCAGGAAAATTTGACGCAATAGTTGTAAGTCTGTTGGTAGTCCTTCAGATGCTAGCATTGCAGTGGCGCTGGTTTTGGTGGTTCCACGAATGCATACTGTAGGTGGCTGGTCGTGCATATATGAGAGGAACATCCGCACAATGTCCATAATTTTTAGGTCCCGTAGTCGTGCTTTTAAAAAACGTCGATCACCAGACGCAGATTGCTCTGTGAGTCTTACTACAGGTGGTCGCATTGGGTCCAGCAGAGAAGGGTGCTCGATATCCATTTGAAGTCGGCTTTCACTACTGCAAGAAAGTCGTGCTGGCTATTGCTGTTGTTGTTGTTGTTGCTTTGTGACTGTTGATAGTTTTCTGGTTGATGTTGTTCTTTTTGAATAGGTGGTTCTGCTCGATATGGGTTGATAGTTTCACCCTTTCTAAAATTAATTAGATTTGACCAGAAATAGGATGGTTGGTGATAGAGGGTGGACCGGAAAATTCAACTTTAGCTATAGCAAGTAGTTCCTTGTCTTTACCCATGTGTCCTTGAGTATGATCTTTGACAGTTGCAGGTGGTTTATTGCTAATACGAACGGATTGTTGTTTTCTTCGTTTCCTTTGTCGTCTAGCCTTATCAACGGCTTTTTCTTGGAGCTTTTGCCTATTCAGCTTCTTGTCGTATGTCGACCAGTCTGGCCTCCAATACCATTTATTTCCCAGCATCCGCTAACCAGCGGAGGAAAGGTCTTTTTTCAATTGAGCTTCGTTGTTCAATTTAGAGAATTTGGCTCGACGCTCAGCAAACAGGTCCATGATTGCATTATTGGTCACGTCTTGCTGGGACTGTTGATTTTGTTGTTGTTGTTGATAATCTGATGCCTTTTGCCCTTCATTGGAGTCTTGGAAAGATTGTTGTTGCTGTTCTTGTCCAATTTTTTTGATTCAGTGAGGACTAGGGAAGATGGCACCAGGTCACTTCTGAGGTCATTTATTAGTTGTGGAATAAGGCCCATTGAAATTGTTGTTGTTTCCATCGCCTCCACTGCTGCTGCTGTAGCTGTTTTAACCGCTTTTTCTACTATGAGGTCGTCCGGAGGAGGTGTGTCCAAAAATGCCGATAGCTTGTTTTTAATTTCTGTAGCGTATGCTCTGTTGTTGTTGGTGACATTGATGACGCCCCGCTCAATGTTGGTAAGCATTGTTTCGACGTGAGCAATCGCTTTATCGTGTGTGTTGTTTAGCGTCTCAAAATTTGTGAGCACCTTATGATTTGCCACTAATGTGTGTTCAATGTTCTCAGAGATGTTTTTCAGAGACATTGATACTTTATTTAGATTGAGTTCTTGCACGAGCTTTTCTTGGCAATCATTACAGAGAGGCAGCATAAAAGTGCGTAGCACTTCTTCGTGATTCCTTTGGACGCCTATGCATGCTGCATGAAAGGTGCGTTTGCATGATCCATAACAGCGCCATAAAAAGTGATTGTCACTTTGCGCACAATTTCTTATTCCACACAATTAAACGCAAAATGCGCGCGGGTCAGGTCAAAATATTTAAAAGATAAACACGGCGGGGTAAAGTTGAACGCGAGGAGAACGCGCGGGTATGTAAAATAAAAAATATTTATCACGTCAAGTTTGAATGTTTAAAAATTGTTAAGACGCCGCGATACTAGACGAGTGGCTACACGACGAGAGAAAAAAAAATAAAATTAAATACTTGCGGAGCGCAACGACACACAACCGCCTTCGTCAACCACTCGTGATGGAAAAAGAAAGCCTCTGATCCTGTTGATGAGTTGCTTCGTGTCTTTGGCCTTCCAATCTCCTTTGAATACAATGGAGCACGGTCTTATTAAAATCCCAGATTAATCCACCTACAGTGAAATATTGACCCTTCCTTAGGGGTCCTTCATTTATTACGTAAGCAATTTTTCTGGGTTTTTCGACCCCCCCTCACCCCTTGTAAATTTTTTTTCATAAAAATGATTTTATATTTATATGGGGTGTAAGATAT
>NW_026942664.1:0-23740 GCF_024139115.2 Armigeres subalbatus | reverse complement strand
CGGGAGCACACGCATACTCGCCGATGTGCTCAAGGACCGTGAATTCGGCATCGTACACACTTAAAATATTTTACAGTATACGGTAATTTTTTACCGAACTTTCAACAGCTGAACGTTCGGTAATCAGTTCGTTAAACCAAAACGTTTACAGATCGTTCGGTACACTCAGAAATTTAAAAAACCATTAAAAGAATAAAATCTATACTATTTTCTTATTTATGCGATTTATTCATTGCTTAGTATAACACGTATACTACCATTGTATACAAAATAAACTAGTGAAGATTTGGGTGGACGTATTTTTGTTAGTATAATCGGTGTTGACAGTTCTCTTCAAGCATGATAAATGAACGCTCTTTAGATTTAAAAGTTAAACTTTTATTTAAAAAAATAAATGCATGGCGATAGTGAAGCATTATATATGAGTGAAAGGTAAGTTGTGCAGAACAAATATTACACCAGTCCACGCTTTCTTTTACGTTCCACAGAATATAAGTACGAAATGTTATTTTGTAGGCAATGCCGGAGAAACAATAATGTCGGTCAGCCAAGCTCAAACTCAAATTCAAGCCAATGCCGGAGAATTGATAATGCTGCCTTCGATGTCCAGGATCGAATCACATGGATAATCGGTTCCCTGAAACTAGTAGGATTACGAATTATTTAATAAGCAGGCTGCAGGAATACCGTGGCAAGAATAATCTGGATGCTATGAAAACGCAACGACCTACCGTGTGTCGTATTCTATGAATCCAAAAAGTGGGTTTCAGTCTGATTAATACCTAATTATTTGTTATTAATACCTATAATGTTTGTTAAGATTTAGTTTTAAGATGCGTTGAAAAACTATGTAAACGCGAAATAAAAACTGATATTTATGATTATATTTTCATTTCCATTATTTTATAATCAAAACAAAACATTCGTTCAATGCAGAATCCAGCTATAATTTCAGCCAAATGAAATTAAACTAATGTTGATTATAGCCAACTTATACATTACTCCCAATAAATCCAAGTTATATTAACGCGGTTTAGTACACACCTAAACTAAGCTGGGGTCAACCAGGCAAATAGCCAGTTAGTATGACTTTTAACCTATTTGGTTTTTATTTTTTCCAGAGTGTAGTTTGATTTAGCGATGATCTGTCAAAATATACCGTACAGTTCGGTAGTTTCATAACAATACTTTGATACTTTGACAAAAAAAAAATAATATATTTAACTTTTCAAAAGGTCCTAAGTAACATTTTTTTCATGAATTAATTTGAGTACTGCAATCAAAAGCTTTCATGTTGTTCTGTTGATTGCGCTATTCAAATTAATTCATGAAAAAAATGTTACTTAGGACCTTTTGAAAAGTTAAGCGATATATATATATATATATATATATATATATATATATATATATATATATATATATATATATATATATATATATATATATATAAATATTGAATGCTTTCAATGATTGTTATCAAATAAATACATTTGTGGGTTTGAAACATAATATTTCTTTAATTAATTTGCTTTTAATTGAACTTGGCTTACATTTGATCATAATAAACATATTCTCCGAACCAACAAAAATCCCGCAATCGAACGAAATGACTACGGTAATGGCAGGAAGGAACGGAAAATATATAAAGTGTCTGCCAAACTCTGTTTCCGTCGCCGTTCCATTGCATTCATGGCTACGCGGTGTGAAGATATTTAAAATAAATCCAAATGCATGCATTTCTCAGCAGAAAAATATCACCAAAAGAAGAATCTGAAAAGAATATTATAACGTTGGATATTGAACTGCTTCAATCAAGAACGCATGAAATACCTGTTATTATGTCTCTGTCTCCTTTTGATGTCTGATCGTGTTTTTTCATGGCGAACCCGCTGAAAAATTATGACCGTTTCTTGATAAAAAAAAGTCTTGAGCTAGCCGCTATCTGCAAACAGTTTCTGATTGGGCAAGTCAAGCTTTGACAGTTTGACAGCTCAACCTAGTTACCGAAGTACTGTAATACAGAATCTGTTTTACAGTTTGTTCGGTGTTAATTTTACCGTATACGGTAATAAATAGATTTTACAGTACGATCTGTAAGTTCAAATACCGAACTCTGTCATATAATTTTTTAATTACAGTTTAATCGGTAACATTTTACAGATATCCGGTAAAATAAATGTTTTTAACCGAACTTACTGTAGCTTTTAATGTTTACCGAAGTTTTTCGTCAAACAAATTACCGAACAGAGAATTCTATTTTAAGTGTGTAGGGCTGCAGGAGGTTTGTTTGAAGGGATCAATGGTGCGAACGTTTAGTAGTAATCATATTATCTACCAGAGCTGCGGCAACACTCACGAGATGGGAACAGCTTTCATAGTGATGGGCGATATGCAAAAGCGCGTGATCGGGTGGTGGCCGATCAATGAAAGAATGTGCAGGTTGAGGATCAAAGGCCGGTTCTTCAACTTCAGCATAATCAACGTCCATAGCCCACACTCCGGAAGCACTGATGATGATAAGGACGCATTCTACGCGCAGCTGGAACGTGAATACGACAGCTGCCCAAGCCACGACGTCAAAATCATCATAGGAAATTTGAACGCCCAGGTTGAGCAAGAGGAGGAGATTAGACCGACTATTTGGAAGTTCAGCGCTCATTGGCTGGCGAACAAAAACGACCTACGACTAATTGATTTCGCCGCCTCCAAGAATATGGTTTTTCGCAGCACCTACTTCCAACACAGGCTCCCGTATCGTTACACCTGAAGATCACCACTGCAGACGGAATCACAAATCGACTACGTTCTGATTGATGGACGGCACTTCTCCGACATTATGTACAACACCAATTGATTTGTGCAGACTACCTAACGTATTTATTTCAACAATTTATGTAGTATTTCATACCAATGCTACATAAACAACAAACAAATGTCCGGAACCGGAAAGAATAGTTAAAAATTGAACTATTTGTTCCATTTGAAATGACAAATTCGTATAGTAAATTTAACTGTATGTTTGTTTGTTTGTTTGTTTATTTATGACACTTTAACACTAGGATAGTGCATTCGTGTCAGGAATAAGGGGTTTGGTGTGTCGTGATTTACAATTATTTTGGATCGTATTACTGTATCTTCTTTTTCATCTGCTATTCCTTCTGAAAATTCTGCGAGTTCTTCTCATCATCTTCAACCGGCGAGAGAGGCTGAAATGACACAGCGGTCGAAGTATTGGTCGTCGACTATCCATGGCGTTCGGACGAGGATGAGGGCGCTTTTACGAGTTGGATTAGCTGTGGGGTAAAATGTACCGCGTAGCTTCTGCATACGGATAGGAATAATGGATACTTGCCTATGAGGGGCTTTGCCCCACAGTACCAGCCGCTGTCGAAACCATCACACTAGATCTCTCAATACCGACAGCAGCCGGCACTGGGGATGCGCTTTGTGTGATATTCCTGCGACGAGCTCTGGGGAGGAGGGCAGCATCTCCGGGTGAAATGTCTGGTATGGCAACCTGGAAAAATAACAGGCGCGGCAGTATATGTTTGCGGCTGAAAAACTGGGGACTGACCTGTGGGTAAGTCTTGCCCCACAGTGCCAGCCGTTGCCGAAATTACTACACGATTCCTTCCAGATACACCGGCAACGGCCGGCACTGGGGAAAGACTTTGTGTAGTTTAGTCGACTGCTTCGTTGTTGTATGTACTGCTTTCCTCGGTTTTGATGTTGGGTGCGAACTTTATTCCTGATTCTCCGGTGTCGATGTGCGCTCTCATTCCTTCTTTTGCCATTTACAGTTTCGTGTACAGTCTTGTTTCGTGTAAAAAGTTTAGCAATCTTTTAGTGTTTTCCTCGCTGTAACTCAATGCGTCTCTCAGACTTGTTGTACTGATTCTATTGCCTTCCCTCTCTCCCACGAACTGTCGGCACTGAAGGATCAGGTGCCGTACGTCAACTGTGACTCCGCAGTATTCGCATGTGGGTGGAGGATCCTTCTTTAACAGAAACGTATGAGTCAATCTCGTGTGACCAATCCTTAGACGCGTTAGTACACGCTGATCAGCGGCGTTGACCTGGTCCATCCATCTGTGTGTGTCACCCTTCACTTCTCGCAATTTCACTTCTCTTGAATTGAACCACTGATGATCCCATTGGTGTCGTATTTGCTGTCTGACCATCCGCAACGCATCATCTGCAGGGATGGGTATATCGATGCTTGGTTGTCCCCTGGCCTCGTTTGCCAGTCGGTCAGCCATAGTGTTGCCGTTGATACCAGCATGTCCCGGGATCCAGCAAAATCGGACGGGTTTGTTTTGTACTGAACGTTCAATTTCCTGGATCCACGGGTGTTTCGACGCTCCTGATTCTAACGCCAGTAAACAGCTGGCCGAGTCCGAAAGGATCACCATCTCGGTTTTGATGTTTCGGATTCCTATCGCCATCTTTATGGCGTACGCCTCCGCCGAGAAAACGCTGCATTCCTTCGGTAGGCTGAATGTTCCGACTATTCCTTGAGTGTAAAATGCGGATCCAACTGTTTCATCCTGCTTAGAACCGTCGGTGTAGATTACCGTCGACCCATGAAAGCGGGTCGATAATAGCTGTTGGATAATTGGACGAACTCTGTCCGGCGGGTCGCCGGCTCGTACACTTCTCTTAACGTCCCACACTATCGAGGGTTTTCGTGCGTGCCACACACGATTACTTTGTCTCACTAAAGGACCGACGGCCGGAAGTGCTGTACCCGTAAGTTCCAAAAGTCGATCTGATGTTCGCCGGATCAGGGGAAGGGTGCTGTAGTTTTGGCTTTTTGCTAGGATCCGGATGGCCGTTCGTGCTACAGATTGAACTGCGAGGAATTCGAAGGGGAGAGTTCCAGCTTCGGCCATGACTGAAATGATAGGGCTGGTCACAAAGGCTCCGGAAGCGTAGCGTACCATTTTGTTATACGGAGGAGCGAGAGTCTGCAGGGTCTCAGGACCTCCTCGGCTCACTAGTCCTATTCCATACATCAGCTTTGCAGTGACCAGTGCCGAGCCAACCTGCAGTAGGGTTGTACGATTACCACGCGGGAGTTTCGCTCCAATAATCTGAAGAATCCGCAAGCGTGAATCGCACGATTTTTTACGACTGTACAGTGCAGTTTGAATGTGAGCGTTCGGTCTAAAGTGACGCCTAGGATCCTCAGGCGGTTTGTTTTCGGAACTGGGGTTCGATCGATGGTGATCTCATGCGCCGGCTGTCGACGCGCATTCGGGCTGCAATAAAATGTCTGGGACTTCGTCGCAGATATGGAAAACCCCACGCTCTTTGCCCACTTGTCCACAGCTTTGACGGCGGTTTGCAGTCGGCGGTGTAAACCTTCCCCTTTCGCACCACGTGCAACAAGGAGGATGTCATCCGCGTATAGAAGGATTTCAACACCTGCAGGCAGCACACGAAAAATAGGCTGCATCGCGACGAGAAACAGCGTTACAGACAGGACGGAACCCTGAGGTACTCCGTTCTCCAGAAGGTACTCTTGAGACATGTGTCCCCCTATGGACACCTGGAAAGTGCGTTCCGAGAGGAAACTTTGCAACAGATTGAGCATCCGACCACGTATTCGCCAAGACTTTAGAGTTCGCAATATACCGTATCGCCATGTGGTGTCGTACGCCTTCGATAGATCCAGAGATGCTATCAGGCAGTGCTCGTCGGTAGTAGGGAGTGACCTTTCAAGCTCGGCAAAGTACGTGTCGGTACCGTGTCCAGCACGAAAAGCGTGTTGGCGCTTGTCGAGCCGTCCACTCGATTCGAGTTCGGTGATCAGTCGCCGATTAATAATTCTCTCGAGGAGCTTTGCCATGCAGCTGGTGAGAGAGATTGGCCGGAAGGCATTTGGTCCGGAATCGTGGCAGTTCGGTTTCGGGATAGGAACGACGATGGCATTCCGCCAGCTGGCAGGAAACTCTCCGCTGCGCCAGATAGAGTTCAGCAGCTCGAGAAGCGTCGTTTTCACGGATAGCGGAAGACGTTGTAATAGGGGGTACCCGATGGAGTCTGGACCTGTTGAGGCACCTCGCCCTTTGTCGAGGGCCCACAGAAGTTCGCTCAGAGTAATATCGATGTTGTACACATCATCGTTGTGGTGCGAAAAATCTATGGACCGTCGTTCAGCTGCCACTTTCGCCATCTGGAACGATGGAGGGTAGCTGGAAGTCGCCGATCTCTCGCAATACACTTTCGCAAGTTCTTCTGCAGCTTCTTCGGGATTGTCCGTGTATCCGTCCGTTCGCTTGAGGACAACCGGGCGCTGTTGCCGGTTACCGCGTAAAGTATTCACCGTCCGCCACAGTTCGGTCGTCGTGCTGCTGGGTGATATTTTCGCTACGAAATTTTCCCATGACTGCTCCTTTGCCTTACTGATCGCCTTTCGTGCCGCTGCTCGTGCTTCCTGGAATTTCGTTAACGCCTCGGGATGACCCGGATCACATTGCCGCAGACGTCGGAGGGATCGGAGACACTTTCGCCGGAGTCGAATAGCTGATTTTGCCTCTTCCATTATGGTGCTGCTTTCGGCTCAATTCAGCCGCTGGTTTGCGGGATTGATGATGTCGCTGCTGCTACTATCCTCTTGGTGAAGTTGACAACGTCCCACTCGGCATTTGGCCGAATAGTTTCAGCGGTAAGCCGCTCGTACAATGGCCAATCAGCTTGATCGTAGAGCCACTTCTGTCGTGCTGTTCGATGATTTGTCCACCCGGGGATGGACAAGATGATTGGGAGGTGGTCGCTATTATGTGTGTCCGACAGAGTTCGCCATATAAACCTAGGAGCCACACTCTCTGAACAGATGGTCACGTCAATTGCCGAGGTGTTGCCCGTAGCCGGGTCGATGCGGGTGTGTGAGCCGTCGTTTAAGATTACCAACTGATGGGCCAAAGTTGTCTCGGCGATGAAGCAGCCAAGCGCATTCGATTGGTGGGACCCCCACGCGAGATGGTGCGCGTTGAAGTCCCCAAGAAGCAGCACCGGTCCTTCTAGCTGTTCGAACAACTCACCCAATGCAGCCTGACATTGCACAGAACTCGGCGGGATGTAAATAGACACTACCGTTATCTGGATCGGTGCGTAGATGCGTACGGCGATAAGCTGTAGGGTGGTGTGGATCTGAACACGCTCAAACGGTATGCCTTCCCGGATAGCTAGGCCAACCCCGTGTTGCCAGTAATGTACGCTGTTTGACTCCAGGAGTAACGTGTATTGCTTGCCGACAAAATCTGGTGCGACGACGGATTGATTAACCTTGGTCTCCTGAAGTGCCACGACGCAAGGCTCGAGATCGGCGATAAGGAGCTTCAATTCGCTAATATTTCCCCTGAGACCACGCAAGTTCCACTGTAGGGCGAAAACGCCACCGGAGCGACTATCCGTGACGGACGACGACGATGTGGATGCCCTACGCGTCGGAGAGTCGGCTGTAGAAAAAAATGTCCACGGTAAACTCTGCAAGTGTTTGTACTGTATTGGGACTTGCCTGTGGGACGCTTTGCCCCACAGTGCCAGCTGCTGTCGAAACCATTACACTAGTATTTCCAATACCGACAACAGCCGGCACTGGGGATGCGCTTTGTGTAATATTTATTCGACGGGATGGGCCTTCTCCGGGTGAAAGAAGTGCTGTGGGGTGGTATTGACCTGTAAAGTTTTGCGAGACAGTATCTGTTTGCTGAAAGGAACATTGAGGACTGACCTGTGGGATGCCTTGCCCCACAGTACCAGCCGTTGCCGAAACTACTACACGGTTGCTTCCAGATCTGCCGGCAACAGCCGGCACTGGGGAAAAGCTTTGTGTAGTACTATCAACTGCTCCGATATTGACGCTTCCGTCGGTTGTAGGTGCTGGATGTTTCAAACTGGTTAGTGTAGGGCGCCGAGGGCATAGTAAGGCTACCCCTAACCCCTGCCGTCTATCATGCGGTCTCGGTGTCCTGAGAGTAATCGTTTGTATAGAGCGGCGGCCAGGGCATAGAATGGCTACCCCTTCTCCCTGCCTTCTATCCCAAGTTACCGGTGTCGTGGTGCGATCATCGGCTACGGATGCAAATTCGTCATCAACGGGTTGGGATAAGACGTCCCGGATGGTTCCGTCACACTGCCGTACTTGCGTCGGAAGAGGTACTACACTTTACCTACTTCAGAACCGATTTAGCTCATTATCCGTGCTCATGCCTTGGTCGTCATTGTATTCCATGCGATGTTGGGGAGTGAAACTATCGAAGACCTTGATTAGAGTTAGCCTCCGGTATCTCCGACTCCTCGCTGGAGAAGTCCATTGCCGTGAGGTCATGGGTGACGGCGGTTTTTTTTGGTGGTGGGCTGGGATCTGGTGAGGTAGTGGGTTTTGGAGGATTGTATTTTGGAGCTCGTCCACGCTTTGTCTCCTGAACGGCTGGGGAATTATTCCTGGATCGAGTGGTAGGGCCTGCTGTTGTGTAGACTGGTGGTCGTTGCTCACGGTTATGTTGCGGCATCTCCTGACTGATGGATTCCTTAGCATGGCTCTGTTTTACTTGGCTGGCATATTGCTTGTTTTTTTTAATGAAGGCCATCATCTGATCGTTACGTTCATCCTTTTGTTTGATTTCCTCCCGCAGTTTGGTGATTTCATCGTCTTTTCGTTTCATGGCTGCTTCGAGTTCCTTGAGCCTTTTCTCGAAAGCATTCGGTTGAGCTGCTGCCTGCGCATAGTTACCTCCTGCTTGCTGTTCGGCTCGTTTTCTAGCCTCCGGGAAGCTCAAGTTATCACGCACCTTTATTTTAATTACCTCTATTTCCTTTTATAAACTGGGCACTGGCGATTGGTCGGTCGATGGTTTCCCTTACAATTCCGACAGAAAGGTGCTTCGCTGCACTCTTCTTTCCCGTGAGAATTACCGGAACAGTTGAAACAGTGTTGCGGTCCAGGGCATCGAACACGAGTGTGCCCGTAAGTAAAACACCCATAACAGAGCATCGGGTTCGGGAAGTACGGTCGAGTGGCAACGCGCAGCAGGCCTACTTTGATGTGCTCCGGATAGGTTGTTTTACTGAACGTAAGGATCAGAGCTGGTGTATTCACTCTTTTCCCGTTATCGTTCTTGGTGATTCGTTGAACACGGACGACTTTTTCCTTGCTCAGCTCCACCAGTATGTCCTTCTCCTCCATTTGGATTAAGTCATAACACGAGATGACGCATCGGCTGACATTCAAGTTTGGGTGCGGAGCAACTTCTACTTCGGTTCCATCGATTAACTTTGCCAATTTCAATAGTTTGGCAACTTGGGCCGGGTCACGAACACTCAGGGTGTACTTGGTCCCTTGTGCCTCCGTTTTGGCATTCTCAATCGGACCCGCACATGCCTCTACTGACTTTCCGATGACAAACGGGTTTTTCGGGAGCGGGGTTTCGTTTTTGCCGGTCAGCTGCAAAAATGTCAATTCTCCGAATTTATTCGTTGGATCCATAAAAGTCGGTAGTCTGCGTTTCACTGACCCTCCCGGGTCGCCGCTACTTGCGGCCGCCATGTTGGCTTACGTTGGACTCACTAGTGGCAACGGTCACCCGTTACCTGCCCCAAAAGAACGATCTTACCTTCTTTGTCCCTTCAACGATATGGTTTTCTTAGCTGTACGCGAAATTTTGCGCTCCCCTGTGTTCACACACTTGCGGAAGACACTGTAGTACTCCTGGGGTGGCGATCGGACACTTTTCAGATTTTCGAATTTTATAAGATTTTCAAACTTTTCGGCACTTTTTTTTAATTATATTTCTCTCCCTTCATACACAGCGCTACCCACACCATCGACGGTTGAATGAAAAACAGCCGGGCAGCCGGATGATGACTGCTTGTTTACGCCGGACAAAGCACGCAGCGAATACACTTTTCCACTTTTATCAACTGTTTTTCGGGCGATTTTCACCAAACCTTCACTACTCACGCTCACTTTAGCACTTGATATGCTGATCGAATTACGTTTCGACCGCCGCGGCCGCGAAAAACTAGGAAAAATGACCTTGTTTGTTTCGAGAGCGCGAACTATACCACCGAACGGGACGGTGTGTCGGAACGTGGTGAATTTAACTGTAGCATGTAGTATTTTATGGTTTGTGTTCATCTGTCAAAGGAGTTATAATAGGAAAAATACAAAGTGTTTATGTTTGTTTTGCAAATTTAGAATATTCGTCGCATTGAGAACGTTTTTTAGACTAATCAGTACTAATCAGCGATAGTTTTTGATTTTCTAATAATATATAATAAAAGTTGGCGAAAAAATGTTTTGCGGTGAAGCTTTGTGCCAATGTAGCAGATTTACAGCCGATAGACGATTTGTTTCTCTCCTGGTTTGTAGCTTTAGTACACTTAGCGGCCTCGTTAGTGATCTAAAGATATACCAAGTCCTATTAAAAAATGCTTATGAATTCAAAGAAATCTAATGAAAAATGATGATGATAGATGAACTCAACAAGAAAACAATATTTTGAAGTATCAACAATATTTTGAAGTTTCAACAATATTTTTCCTATAAAGTAGAGAGAACAGCTTTCTGCCAATATATTTACATCACAGGAAATATATTCCTATCAATAGATAATAGAGTAACGGAGATCTACGGAACATGGAGACAGAGACAGTACAAAAAAACTTTGACAGAAGAAAAAAACAAAAATTAGATTTTTATGTCAGAATCACAAATGAAACTATAAATGGCCTGCATATAGACAGCATCACGATCCCCCAAAACACCTCGAATTTCCCTGAAGGGTTGTTTAGCTCGGGCCACTAGGGTATCCAATAGTCGCTCTCTGGAGGCGTCATTTTCCGAGCAGAACCAAACTACGTGATCGATGTCATCATAACCGGCTCCGCACCTACATAAGTTGCTATCGACAAGGTTTATTCTGTACAGATGTGCGTTTAGTGAATAGTGATTGGACATAAGTCTCGACATCACGCGAATGAAGCCTCGACTTAAGTCCTCACCTCTGAACCACGCTCGCCCAGAAACTTTTGGAACTATGGAAAATAGCCACCGTCCGAGTTCATTATGTGTCCAATTCCTTTGCCAACTTTGAAGAGTACTCTGACGGACTAATGGGAAAAACTCGTTGCTCGAGAATTGTCTATCATAAACCTCACCTTCCTGTGCGCCCACCTTTGCCAGCGAGTCTGCCTTCTCATTGCCGTAGATTGAGCAGTGAGATGGGACCCAAACAAAGGTAATCTTGAATGATCTTTCGACCAAAACACGCATCTGCTCTCTTATGTTTGTAAGAAAGTAAGATGCGTGCTTAACAGGTTTCAATGACCGGAGTGCCTCGATAGAACTGAGACTATCCGAGAAGATGAAATAATGGTCTACGGGCTGATTGGAAGTTATCCCCAAAGCGAAGTTAATTGCTGCCAGCTCAGCAACATAAACCGAACACGGTTCCTGAAGTTTTTGGAAGGTGGTTGAAGTTACATTGAAAACACCGAAGCCAGTGGATCCGTTGATGCGAGAACCATCAGTGAAATAACTGTTATTGCAATTGACATGTTCATATTTTTCAGAAAAAAGTGAGGGAATAGATATTTGTCGAAGATGATCTGGTATTCCTTGAATAGCATGTTTCATGGACAGATCGTATACAATTGAGGAACTGTCGTTGGTGAAGTGAACTCGAGGGGGATTATAACACGGAAGACAAAGATCTGATGATATGTAGTTGAGATAAACTCTCAGGATTCTTGAACGACAAGTTAGTTCAAGCATATTATCGAAGTAATCTAGAACAAGTGCGTTACTTGCTCCACATTTGATGAGTATTCTAAGTGAGAGCTCCCACACCCAACCGGCGGTTGCTAGATTTTCTAACAATTCTGTATAAGAATCTACCAACACTTGTATAAGAACTGGGCATATGCGAAATTGTTAGATTCTTATACAAAAAATGTAAGAAAAGCTTACAATATTGTTAGATTCTTATGCAATATTTGTATAAGAATCTAGCAATTTCGCATATGACCAGTTCTTATACAGGTTTTGGTAGATTCTTATACAGAATTGTTAGAAAATCTAACAACCGCCGGTTGGGTGCAGTAACGGTGCTTTAAAGGAGTGATTCCAGCAAGCACCTCCAGGCTCATGTTATGCGTTGAATGCATGCAGCCAAGGGCAGTACGCAAACAACGATACTGAATTCGTTCCAATTTGATCAGGGGGCAATCAGCTGCTGAGAGGAAGAAGAAGGAGCCATACTCTAAAACAGAGAGAATAGTCATTCTATAGAGTTTGATGATGTCTTCCGGGTGAGCACCCCACCATGTTCCAGAGATAGAACGTAGAAAATGGATCCTTTTCCGGAATTTTTGTATCAAATACTCAATGTGGAGCTTCCAGGTACATTTGGAATCAAACACGACCCCAGGGTATTTAGAAGATAAAGATTGGTTGGTGTCATCATTCAACAGCTTGAGCAGGATACCGCTTCTTAGTAAACACAACCAATTGAGTTTTTTTGCGGTGAAAACTCGATCCCTAAATGTCTGGCCCAAACAGTCAGATTATCTAAGGTACTTTGCAATGGTCCTTGCAAGACAGCTGCACATGGACCTCTTAGAGAGACCACGGCATCATCTGCAAGTTGTCTGAGCGTGCATTGTCCTTCAAAACAATTGTCAATATCTTTAACTTTTTTTTTGTGGTTTAAAATTCAGTTTATTTGTCAGATTGATATTAGTATTTTACAAAATTTCGTTTTGGAAGGAATTCAAAAATTTAATTCTAAGTGAAAAACTAAAGCATCAACATCGATTCTATTGTTACAGCTATTAACAAAGCGGATGTAGTTAATAAAATATTTTAGTATTTTCACACGTGTAGTTTTCCGTATGCCTGGAAGAACAGGTTTCACGAGATCTTCAAATGACAGCCGTCTCCATCCGTCCATGACTTCCGTGAGCTTCTGCTGAAAAACCGTCCAAGCCGGTTCGACACGAGCACAGGAAGAGAATTTGTGTTGGAGAGTTTCCGTTGCTTGTATGCCGCAGTGTTGGCATTTTTCGTCCTCTACTCGTTGCATTACGTGCAGCGATTGCTTTCTTCGGTGTTCGATTTTACCATTTACCAGCAAAAACTCAAAGGTGCAGCCCAATCGGGTTGTACGCAAAGGTGACGTAGGACTACGTAGCTATTCGAAATTGTGGGTATTTGCCATAATAATTTGTGTCGTTTTATTAACATTGAGCAAACTTCTCGGAGGCCAACTGAATCAAGAATTCGAATAGTTGTTCGTAGTTGGATGGACTTTGAGTCTCTAACCGTATAATTGACATGACTCATCGGCCGCTGAAGCCACTCGACTGGCTTTCAGTCGGGGACATCACAATCCTTACTTTGCCACGACCGCTTACATAGCGGGCGAAAACCAAACGTTGAAAATAAATATATTTTCGTTTGGTTTCACGCCACTTTTGATTCTGCTTAGCTTAGCTTATTTCGGCCATTTTTGAGGATGGTGTCTTCCAAAAATGTCTTTATACAAAAGAAGGTTGATCCGACAATCCGATATGAACTTTCTTCAAAGTGCAAGACTCAATCGTAACTAACAAATTTGATAGCGCGGCGGAGGGAGATGATGCAATTAATTTGAACGGATGGAATCACTAACAGCAACCAAGCTACCACGCTAAACCCGATGCCGCCGAATCAATCCATTTTTGCAATTACCTCTTTCTTTCCATAAAATGTTGGTCCTGAGAAGAACCAATTTTCTTTTCCCAATGCGTCATTCCAATAACTAACTGCATCCAAACACTTGTCAGCACCTTGCGTTGAAATTGTCCGACCGCCACCTGGTGATTTTTTGCTAATAAGCCTCTACCATTGGAATAAATTTTCAGCATTGCCATTGCTACTCATTCCTTCGTGCTGCTGTGTCCGCTCCGCTGCATCCAATTTTGTCGAACCGCTCATTCCGCGGAATCCCGATCAAAATGGCTCGCGCGGGCCGGACAGCAGCTTTCTTGTATTCAATAAATTAAGCCCGTTAGCCCCGCCCTTTGTGATCTGTATGGGTGTAAATATAATGTGCACTCATAACGATTAATGAAGGGGCTAGGCTAATGGAATTAGGAATGGGCGTTTTTCGGAAAAATATCGATATTGCCGAATCGATGTTTTTATTGTCGAAAAATCGATGCCGAAAAATATCGGCGTTGAAACATCGATATTCCGATATATCGATACGCCCGAAAAATTAAAAGCACGAGCAAAAAAAAAAAGGGTTAGTTTAGATTTTTCATTTCAGGTCATCGAATCGCACATCAAAGTTTCGCTATTTCGCAGTTTTTAACAGATTGTGCCTAATGTGCTATATTTTTGGAATTCAAAAAATCGAAATCCGATATCCGCTAGAAAAAATCGATACAGTCAAATATCGAACTTAAAAAAATCGATACGAAATATCGATTAATCGGAGCGAAAATATCGATTCCCGATATATCGTATCGGTATCGCCCATTCCTAAATGGAATTTCTTCATTAGATATAAGAAAGCTGCTATTGGCGCGCGCGAGCCAATTTGATCGGGATTCCGCAGCAGACAGCGGGACCGTTCGGAAAATGATAAATTCTAAGAATCTTATGAAATTTTCTCGCAGGATTCTGAATTTGGTTATGAGATGTTGGTTATCTAAGATGCGTATTGTTGCGAGGAATAACAACAGAAATTTGACTCAAGACAAAGTTTCTTCATATTACAAAACATTATCTCTTGGCATCTGTCTGTCCGAGCCAGTGTTGCCACATGTACAGATTTATCTGGAAAGGTACAGATTTTTTGACAAATTTTGGTACAGATTCTGTACGGTACAGATTACAGATTTTTTCCAATAAGTACAGATTGGTACAGATTTTCTACAAACCAAGCCCCGATGCGCTTTTCTACTGACGATGCGCCACGATAAGCAGAAGGTTCAATACAGCAGTTTTTCCCTTCGCCTTCAATCAATTCATGAGCCGGTGTGGTTTTAGTAGGCGTACTGAACATTTTAAAATTGTTTTGGGTTCGAATCCCGTTGCTGTCCTAAATTTTTGTAAATATGCTTGAAAAATTTATCTGGTGAGGCGACGAGAAGAAAAATTTGTGGATTAAAATTAAATTATCCGGCGATCCGGCGCTCACGAATTTATCACCCGCCATTCTATCCGGATAAATAGAATACTTCCTCACAGGGGGACCATGAAAAATCACACTCCGGCTTAATGGATTAATCGCAGGTTTTTATTCATATGAGTGAGAATTCCGAAGCCTGGTAACTATAAATGTATCAACATATAGATTGGGAGTAGACACAAGCCAGTGATGCTTTTTCAAAATCATATTTGTTGTAGAAAAATATTAAGCCTTCAATTATGAAAATGATGACCATTTGATGATAGTTCATGCTTCCCGTATTACGTTAACTAATCTTAACCCTCCCCATTTCATGTAGAGGTATTTGCTCCAAATAATAATAATAATTATTATTGTCGTTATTAAGGAGACTTGAAGCCTTTGGCTGGCTCATCTCTGAAACAGTGCTCCAAATAATAAAATAAACAAATAAATCATCCATTGTTAGATGTTGTGAAAGAAAAACATTGAGATACTTTTCAAAAGTTGAATAGGAAATCAATTCAATAATAAATTGGGTTGCATTCAAGGTTGCATTGCATAATAATTATAATTTTTCGATATTTGATCACAAGTTTTCCATACTGTCTGGTACAGATTATGGTACAGATTTTTGAAGATTTCGGTACAGATGGAAACGATTTTTGAGCCCCTGGAACAGATAAAAATGTGGCAACACTGGTCCGAGCGACGTTCACCGATGGGTAATTTCTGTAGATAGTTTTCACTGAGGTGGCGTCTTCATTGATGTTATACAAAATCCACCATTTTATACAAAAGAAGGTTGATCCGACTATCCGAAATAATCTTTCTTCAAAATACAAAACTCAATCGTAAATAGCGAATTTGATAGCGGGTCGGAGGGAGATGATGCAGTAAATTTGAATGGATGGAATCACTAACAGCAACCAAGCTACCACGCTAAATTCGATGCCGCCGAATCAATCCATTTTCGCAATTAACTCTTTCTTTCCATAAAATGTTGGTCCTGAGAAGAACCATTTTTCATTTCCCAATGCGCCTTTCCAACTAACTGCATCAAAACGCTTGTCGGCACCTTGCGTTGAAACTGTCCGACCGCCACTTGATGATTTTTTGTTAAGCCTCCAAAATTTGGAATAAATTTTCCGCATTGCCACTGCCACCCACGCCTTCGTGCTGCTGTGTAGGCTCCACTGAATCGAATGGCTGGCTCGCGCGCGCCGAACAGCAGCTTTCTTGTATGTTATAAGTTAAGCCCGTTAGCCCCGCCCCTTTGTGATCTGATATGGGTGTAAGTATAATGTGCACTCATAACGATTAATGAAGGGGCGGGGCTAATGGAATTACTTCATTAGATATAAGAAAGCTGCTTTTCGGCGCGCGCGAGCCATTTTGATGGAGATTCCGCAGACAATATAGGAGAATGTTATTTGCCACTGCCTTGCAAACGGGAAAAATGCAACAAAAATATATAAGAGATTTTAAAAAAATAGGTTTTACGTAAAACAAATCAAAACACGAATAGGTCATTTCGGCACCAACATTTCAAAAGGGCGAAACTGCTTTTGTAAACAAGAGCTTCTCACGTCTCTGGTGGGCTTATTTGTGCTCACCCACGCAATCCAGCACCATCAAATGAAAGAAGAGGATTCGATGCTTCCATCAGTGGTATTGGATTGCGTTGGTGGGCTTAAATTAACCCACCAGCGACGCGGGAAGTTTTTGTTTACAAAAGCAATTACGCCCTTTTGAAATGTTGGTGCCGATTTAGCCGAATGTGACATTTGACCGAATGGGACATTTGACCGAATAGGTCATTTGTTCGAATAGGTTTTTTGGCGGAATAAATCATTTGGCCGAATATGGTATTTGCCGAATTGGTCTTTTGGTCGAATGGGTCATTTGGCCGAATATGACATTTACTTGGCGATGTTTTCCCTGTGCCTTGTTGCCGCTGCCTGTAGCAGTAATATAATGTAAATATATTGCGCACTCATAACGATTAATGAAGGGGCGGGGCTAATGGAATTACTTCATTAGATTTAAGAAAGCTGCTTTTCGGCGCGCGCGAGCCATTTTGATGGAGATTCCGCAGACAATATCGGAGAATGTTATTTGCCACTGCCTTGCAAGCGGGAAAAAATGCAACAAAAATATATAAGAGATTTAAAAAAAAAATCTGAAGGGTTATGTACAAGACACGACCGCCCAACGTAAACTACGTAGAACAGTTTGGTACATTGAGGAATGTAGTCATATTTTAAGATAATTCATTCGATTACTTATGTCACTGATTTAGAACAAAATTACCATAACTTAAAATATAAAAAAATGTTGGATACCGTAGTCAGGGGTGACGTCCGAGCCCTCACCGACAGTCTGAAGGTCGGATAACAAAATCGTTCAAAAAGGTCACTTATAATTCAGTTTTATTGTTCTCAGATACATTAAATCTATTTTACAAGCATTCTATGTAGTTGAAACAATGACCCATTCTCATCCCCATTTGACCCATTGTCTTTTTTTTTTTTACCATTTCATTTATTTGGTAGGCTCAGTCGTGTGTGACACTTTGCGGAGCCGCTATTCTTAAGTATGATATTTTTACAATGAGTATCATCTTATCATCAACAGTTAGTAGGGAAGGGGGACGTAGACCATAATACTCGTGGTGACTCAAGGTTAACAATTACTTAATTCAGGACGGACGGGGTAGGAGTATGGGTTTAGGGTTATTCCAGCTGCTCATCCGGGCATTTGACGTTGGAAACGGTTTTGCGTGGCGTCGTGCTCGATTTTTGTTCGGCATGGAGCATCTTCCGGATGGCCAGGGCTTTGTGGTACACGGAACAGAAAAACAGAATCGAACGGAGAAAAAACTGAGAAAGAGATAAACACGGGCATTAGACTTTGATATCAGCCGAGCGAAGAAAGGCATAGATGGCCTGCATATAATCCACATCGCGATCTCCCAATACACCTCTTACTTCCCTGAAGGGTTGTTTACCTCGGGCCACAAGGGTATCCAATAATTGCTCTCTGGAGGCGTCATTTTCCGAGCAGAACCAAACTACGTGATCGATGTCATCGTAACCGGCTCCGCACCTACATAAGTTGCTATCGACAAGGTTTATTCTGTAGAGATGTGCGTTTAGTGAATAGTGATTGGACATAAGCCTCGACATCACGCGAATGAAGCCTCGACTCAAGTCCTCACCTCTGAACCACGCTCGCGCAGAAACTTTAGGAACTATAGAAAATAGCCACCGTCCAAGTTCGTTGTGTGACCAATTCATTTGCCAATTTTGAAGAGTACTCTGACGGACTAATGGGAAAAACTCGTTGTTCGAGATTTGTCTATCATGAACTTCACCTTCCTGTGCGCCCACCTTTGCTAGCGTGTCCGCTTTCTCATTGCCATAGATTAGGCAATGGGATGGGACCCATACAAAGGTAATCTTGAATGATCTTTCGACCAAATCACGCATCTGCTCTCTTATTTTTGTAAGAAAGTAAGATGCGTGCTTAACTGGTTTCATCGACCGGAGTGCCTCGATAGAACTAAGACTATCCGAGAAGATGAAATAATGGTCTACGGGCTGATCGGAAATAATCCCCAAAGCGAAGTTAATTGCTGCCAGCTCAGCAACATAAACCGAACACGGTTCCTGAAGTTTTCGGAAGGTGGTTGAATTTACATTGAAGACACCGAAGCCAGTGGATCCGTTGATGCGAGAACCATCAGTGAAATATCTGTTGTTGCAATTGACATGTTCATATTTTTCAGAAAAATAGATATTTGTCGAAGATGATCTGGTATTCCTTGAATAGCGTGTTTCATGGACAGATCGTATTCAATGGAGGAACTGTCGTTGATGAAGTTAACTCGAGGTGGATTATAACATGGAAGACAAAGATCTGACGATATGTAGTTGAGGTAGACCCTCAGGAATCTTGACTGAAGAATCAGTTCAAGCATATTATCGAAATTTTCTAAGACAAGTGTGTTACTTGTCCCACATTTGATCAGTATTCTAAGTGAGAGTTCCCAGTAACGGTGCTTTAAAGGAGTGACTCCAGCAAGCACCTCCAGGCTCATGTTATGCGTTGAATGCATACAGCCGAGAGCAATACGCAAACAACGATATTGAATACGTTCCAATTTAATTAGGTGGCAATCAGCTGCTGAGAGGAAGCAGAAAGAGCCGTACTCTAAAACAGAGAGAATAGTGGTTCTATAGAGTTTGATGAGGTCTTCCGGGTGAGCACCCCACCACGTTCCGGATATAGAACGTAGAAAATGTATCCTTTTCCGGCATTTATCTATCAAATAATCAATATGGGTTTTCCAGGTACACTTGGAATCAAACCAGACCCCAAGATATTTAGAAGATAAAGATTGGTTGATGTCATCATTCAACAGCTTTAGTTTCAGTTGAGCTGGATTCCGCTTTCTAGTAAACACAACCAATTGAGTTTTTTGCGGTGAAAACTCGATCCCTAAATGTCTGGCCCAAACAGTCAGATTATCTAGGTCAGATTATCTTTGCAATGGTCCTTGCATGGCATTTGCACATGGACCTCTTAGAGAGATCACGGCGTCATCTGCAAGTTGTCTGAGCGTGCATTGTCCTTCCAAACAATTGTCAATATCTTTAACATAAAAATTATAAAGCAAGGGACTTAAACATGATCCTTGGGGAAGGCCCATGTAACTATTTCTGGAAGTTGTCAGAGTGCCGAGAGTAAAGTTCATATGTTTTACTGACAACAAATTGTACAAGAAATTATTTAAAATATCGGGTAATCCACTACTGCGCAGATTGTCTGACAGTACTTCTATGGAAACTGAATCAAAAGCGCCCTTAATATCCAAAAATACTGAAGCCAGTTGTTCCTTGTGTGCATAGGCCAGCTGTATATCTGAAGAGAGCAACGCTAGACAATCATTTGTTCCTTTACCTTTTCGAAAACCAAACTGAGTATTTGAAAGCAATGTATTTTGTTCGACCCAATGGTCGATTCTTGAAAGGATCATTTTCTCCAATAACTTTCTCATGCATGATAGCATGGCAATCGGTCGGTATGAATTGTGATCAGACGCTGGTGGATTTTAATAGCTATTACTTTTACCTGAGACCTTTCTGGAGATAGAATGTTGTACTCCATGAAACAGTTGTACAGGCCAAGTAATCGTCTTTTAGCGATATCAGGGAGGTTTTTCAGAAGGTTGAATTTAATGTTATCGCATCCCGGGGAAGAGTTGTTCGATGAAAGAAGAGACATAGATAGTTCCAGCATTGAGAATGGTCCACCCAGAGAACCGGGATCAGTAATTGATTCTCTAAATAGCGGTTCAGCTGGTACGGAATCTGGACAGACCTTTTTTGCGAAGTTGAATATCCATCGATTGGAGTATTCTTCACTCTCGTTGGTGGAGATACGGTTCCGCATATTGCGGGCCGTTTTCCAAAGTGTTGTCATTGAGGTTTCTCGCGATAGTCCCTCGACAAAACGTCGCCAGTAGCTACGCTTTTTAGCCTTAAGAAGGTTTTTCAGCTTTCTTTCAAGCCTCAAATACTCTTCGAAAAGCTCAGACCTTCCATGTTTACGGAAAGCCTTGAAAGCATCAGATTTCTCAGAATACAACTTAGTACATTCATCATCCCATCCTGGAGTGGCTGGTCTTCTTATGACAGATGTACTTGGAACGCGTCGTTTCTGAGCTTCTAATGCGCTTTTATGAATCAATTCTGTAAGGAATCGAGATTCATCCAGTGGTGGAAGAATATCAGTTGATTCAATACCAGTTTTTACCGCCGATGCAAATTTTTGCCAATCAATGTTCTTCGTGAGGTCGAAAGGAACATTAACTGGCTCTGATCTTTGATAGCCACGTTTGATTGTAGTGACTATCGGCATGTGGTCACTACCATGGGGATCTTGGATTACCTTCCACGTGCAATCTAATGATAGTGAATTTGAACATAAAGACAGATCAATACGGCTTTGTTGACCATTCGGTCCTATTCGAGTTACTTCACCTGTGTTCAAAATATTCAAGTTGAAATCGTCGCACAAATCATAGAAAATAGGCGCTCTGTTATCGTCTCTAGTTTCGCCCCAAGCAATACCATGTGCATTCATATCACCCAGTATTAAAACTGGGGATGAGAGAAGAGAGACTGCGTTCCAAAGATGCCGACGATTAAGAGAGGCATTTGGAGAAATGTACACTGAAGCTATGCAAAGATCTTTATTCTTTACATTTACTTGGCAAGCGACGATTTCTAAACCATTAACAGTCGGAATGGGAATTCTGTAGAAAGTGTGACATTTTTTGATTCCCAAAAGAACGCCACCATAATGATCATTCCGATCTTGGCGAATAATATCAAAATCGTCGAAGTTGATTTCATCTTCAGAAGAAAGCCATGTTTCACAGAGTGCAAATACATCGCAATCGGAGTTGCGAATTAAAAACTTGAACACGTCCAATTTATTTTTCAGACTATGACAGTTCCACTGCAGCACAGTGATTGTATCTTGTATGGCCGTATTATCCATCGAAAGATACAAGTCCTGCAAGAAGGCCATGAAACAGTCAATTGCTTCAGATAACTTTCAACTGTTGGAATAAAGAGGTCAATGATTGGCCTCAATGAATTCGGAATATTGAATAAGTTCAAAATACGATCCACAAGGTCCTTAAAGGATATCAATCCTCGCTTGGACGAGATTCTTTTCTTAGAAATGCGAGTAGCAGTTTTCTGCTCAGAGATATTCTTTGACAGATGTTTCTTTGTAACATCAGTTTTAGGCAATGGCGGGAATGTCTTACTGCAACATGGGTCAAAAGGAGCAGTATAGACAGGCTGCTTCGGAATTTTAAATAATCCTCCATTACCATCAGATTTCGGCAAGCTTCTAGGGATGATTTTTGTTTTCTTACGGCGCAATCCTGGGAAGACAGTTTCTTCCTCTTTTCGGGTACGTGTACCTCCGCAGAATCATCCATATCGGCTACGTCAGAGTCCGATTCGTCAATGGAAATAACATCATAAAAATCACTAACTTGAACGGCAGCTGAAATAGCAGCCGTTGCGTTGGTAGTTGCGGATGTGTCTTGCGACTTTACCATTTCCGCATACGACTGCTTGGAGCGCTGTACCAACGAGCGCTTCACTTTTTGGGTGCGCTTTCTGTACACCGGGCATTCTTGCAAACCATGGGGAGGATCCAAACCACAATAAGCACATTTTGTTGCTTGTTGTTGGCAGGCCTCCTCCTATGCTTCTCAAAACATTTGCCACAACGGGGCTTGTTGTCGCAAAACTCGGCAGTGTGCCCCAACTGTTTGCAGTTGGTACAATTGAACACCCTTGGCACAAAAAGTCGCACCGGAAATAACATATTTTCAATGTCTACATATTTTGGGAGAATCGAACCGGCGAACGTCACCCGAAGCGAACCTGACTTAGAATACACTTTCTTACCATCTACCATGGCTGCTGAATGCAACTCTTTGCAATCCAGAATATCCACAGTAGATTGCAGGGCGTTCTTAATACGACCTTTTCCTGCAAGTACATCCTTGAAGGTCAGGCTCGCTGCGTTTATCACACCTTCAATTTCGACCTCTCGCGAGGGGATATAAACTAAGTACTCAGTATTGTATGCCTTGTTTTTAGCAATATCATTTGCAATCTGATATGTAGATGCGGTTATGCGTAGTTTGTTCCGATTAATCTGATGAAAATCAGTTTTCGGAAAACGACGCGTCAAATCACGCTTGATGCCTAGAAAATCAAGGCTTTTCGCTTTCTGCCGGAAATAAACAACCCAGGGACCAGGTGATGTGGCCTGGTAAAATCGCGTGCGAACAACATTTTCTGTTGAAGGCGAATCGCCTTCACTCGCTTCGTCCATGTACGCAAAGAAAAACAAAACTTAAATAAATTTATTTAAGAAAAAAAAACTTTTTTTTGAACCAGGCTAATGCCCACTCTTTCTGCACTGACCGATTCTTTCTGTTTGCGAAAAAGTGTAACCAACTCTACGCTGTGGAAGCAGAACAGCGTGGAATGATGCCGTATGCAGACAATAGAATGCTGTTAGGTACGACGTCGTCGTTTGGGTTGGATGATACTCCGTCACGGCACTGCAATGATCACCAGTTGATGATTTACCAATTGCAGCCCGCTTCCTTCTGGCCGCCAGGAATTCACCTTGCGAAGAGTCCGGTGCCGTTTTTCGGCAGTAGCAAAACCGCGCGTTTAACTGAAGCGCACTTCGAAACGAAACTCTAATTCGCGTGAAGAGATACAGATCCTACGTCTGACTCAATCCGATGCGACACAGGGAATGACCCATTGTCTTACCGACGACGGTACGATAACTTAAAATTTTAACTTTAAAATCCCAAGTGGTAATAATGCTTTTCGCAATTCCAACTGTTGCATTCAACTTAGAGTAAAATTAGTAGGGATTCAGTTTCATTCCAAATTTTCGACCACTATTCTAGTTTATTTGTAGTAATATATAGGTGGTGGAGTATGATTATTAAATAATAC
>NW_026942663.1:0-24986 GCF_024139115.2 Armigeres subalbatus | reverse complement strand
AATGTGCCTGCGTATACATTCCGTTCTAGTGCTTTCTTCCGTTTGCCTCGACGACACCATGACTACGACCTGAATGAACCAATTCGATCAATGATGATCGTATTCAACGAAACGTATTCCAATTTTGACTTCGATTGACAAAGTGATCGTAAAATTTAGGTTTTTAGAGTTAAGATTCATTAAGACAAACATACAATGTCGGATGATCATTATAACAACAATAAACAATAAACAATAAACAATATATAGCTATATTATATGTATACGAGGAATCAGAAGGAATAAATTTTAGCTCTAACGCCCTTTTCAAATGTTGGTCTAGAGTTAATCCTTAAAAGGCCGGGCCGGGACGACAGTCCCCTCCTTCAAAGCGCTCGTACTCAGTAAAGCGTTGACCAAATTTTACGACCCCGGACATTTCTCAAAGGGAATTAGTAGAGCAGGTGCCGCTCCGCTAGATCTCTCCCTGGGTTCTTGAGTTTCAAAAATGTCTGTGTTTTTTCTTTATTTTTTGCTATGATGGCCAAATTTCTTCAGTAATCAAGTGCAATAAAGTTCTGGCGCCATACAATAATGTGGATACATGAAATATATCAAGTAGAAGTGATTTTGAACGTTTTCAAGTTATCTGATTACTGTAATTACCGATATTGAAAGCCATATCCCTGATCTGAAAGTTTCTTAAAATCTGATTACGAAATAAACCAGATTATGCCAGACAGGTGGGAAAAATATCACAAAAAACTGTAGACATATATGTAATCATTTTTATGTGTTGAAGATACTATTTCGGAACATTCCAGATCATCCAAAATATCCGTGAGTTCAGGTCTTGAATTCTCGTCGAAAGGTAATGGCACATAAAAAATACTCAGAGTACATCCTACCTAGTTCAAAGATATCAAATGATTCATGGGAAATTTATCTGCGTGCCCCATAGGGACATTCTATAATGCGCGAATTGTTCTGAAGTCCAACTCGTAAGACCTATGCAACAACGGCCTCCAACGGCAGCTATCAAAACCTTTCCCAACAGATCCTTGGATACCTGCCAAGAAACGTTATACCGATTTTTCTGCTTTTCAATACACTGAAGCCCATCCAAAACGTTCTTGAGTTCAGATCGTCAGATCTACAATCAAGCTCTGAGCAAAATGGAAAAAATCTGTGAAGCTTAGAAAACACGACCTCATTCGCTTCTTTTATTACAAGTGAAAACATTCCACTAAAAATCTCTAAAATAAATTTCAATTAAAAATGCCGGTTTGAGATAAACGCAAATAAAACTTTTCAGCTACCATGCTTCCCCATACTTAATCAATTATATATCAAGGTGGGTGCTATGCATAGAGTCTAAAAATATGCCCCACTTTTGTAGCGCCTTTGGTTAGGCAGCTGCGTAAAACGTCGTCGCCGACATACGTAGTCCGAAATCGAATTTTTGCTTTTATCGTAAGTGTCGAGGCGCTTTCTTAGCACTCCCACCCCGCCATTCCCCATGATATCATACCGACCGACGACGTATAGCTGTCGTCGGTCGCCAGTCGCCTTCGGTAGCTTCTGCCGTGTTTTATGTCGGCCCATTTAAATTTATGCGACGCTTGTAATCGCATTCGCGGGCTAAATTTGTTTCAATTTCGAGCAGAGTATGTGCACTCACACTGTGTCGCAGTCGGGCCAAGAGTGAGCTTCGCGCTTTTGCAACCGAGGGAGAAGAGAAAAATCCAGCGTTGTTTACCGTGCACTGTGGGCTGAACCGTATTAATGAAATCCGATGTTATTTTCTTCCGCCAAAAAAAAAAGTAGTTAATGTAGGGCAAAACACCTATTGTTGGTAATGTGAGCCGTTTGCCAAATAGAAAGACAAACATGATGAATATTTAACTTTAAACACAGACAAAGCTCAGTTACATTTACATGATCTAATTTTATGATTTGTGTTCGCTAAATACAAAATTATTAACACGAGCTCTATAATTTTATCCTAAATGTAACCTTTCTTCAACATATGTAACTGTTTCGAAATTTCTTTTTAGGCACATTTTTTTCGCGCCAACCCATTGCAAATTGAACTCGAGACAACACCGGTGGTGCGGTTTCCATCCACTTTACGGTTGCTTCGAGCCTGCACCTTCTCGAGAATGTGCGACCCGCTGCGACATTCTTTATTTATCACCGATGCGGTGCTGCAGAATTTCCACAACCTACGTATTTATTTTCAGATAAGACAACAAATTTATAGAAGCGTGCAAAATTAATGGCGAGACCAATTGGATTGCGCGACCAACCACTTACCTAACCGGGCGCTGCAGCTGGCGGCGAGCATCCCAGCGCCACGCTTCCCGCTGGTGACCTTCGCCACCGAAGCCGCGACATTGCGTTCAGTCGTCGTGGACGTCGCCACCTGGTAATGGCCGGGAATGAAGGGAACCCCGGCCGCCCCGACAACTCCCACGCCGTAGAGGCCACCGCTGCCGATGGCCCCGCTGCCCGGGCCCATCATGTTCAGGGTGCTCTCGAACGCGTAAAGCGCCCTGAACCCGGTCCCGTCTAACCGATCGTTGGATACCATGCTGATGCGGAAGAAGCGCCCGTCCGAGCGGGTGATCAGATCCCGCCGCGTACCACAGTAGAAGGGGTACTTTCGATCGCGGGTGTTAAAATTAGAAAATTCCACATAATCGCTGGCGGAGTCCTCGTCGCAGCTGCGGGAGAAGAGAGAGACAATGTGGCAGATTAGTGGGAGAAGTGCATTGGAAAAACAGACGAGTCGAGTGATTTATCCAATATGAGAACATTGTGAATTATTAGCTCGTTTGTTAGTTTGTTGCTAATAGGAGATGGTTGAAAATTTAGTGGGTGAGAAATATTTGCTAAAGAATTTAGTTCCTATTTTGTCTGATGATATTTAGCAGTGGCAGTGATTTGTGGTTTTACGCTTTGAAAAGGTCGATTATTACTTTTGTTTGTTAAAAAGCTGATTACTAGGAATTCTGTAGAAATCTCGTAACAATAAACAATAAACAATAAACAATAAACAATAAACAATAAACAATAAACAATAAACAATAAACAATAAACAATAAACAATAAACAATAAACAATAAACAATAAACAATAAACAATAAACAATAAACAATAAACAATAAACAATAAACAATAAACAATAAACAATAAACAATAAACAATAAACAATAAACAATAAACAATAAACAATAAACAATAAACAATAAACAATAAACAATAAACAATAAACAATAAACAATAAACAATAAACAATAAACAATAAACAATAAACAATAAACAATAAACAATAAACAATAAACAATAAACAATAAACAATAAACAATAAACAATAAACAATAAACAATAAACAATAAACAATAAACAATAAACAATAAACAATAAACAATAAACAATAAACAACAAACAATAAACAATAAACAATAAACAAAACTCAGATTAATACACCTGATGCCTTTCTCGTGCATCATATATCAAATGTATTGAAAAAATCACATAAGAAAGGTTAAGAAAGCACTTTAGGAAAATAGATCGCATGTTTTCTGTTATTTTCCATGTTTTCGCATAAATTAATATGCATTACCGCCACCCATTCAAATTCCGAAATGATATGTCCGATCGGGCCAATTTTCTATATCAAACAATGAGACCGCATTCCCCGTCGAATGCAACTTGCTGCGAGTAATTCGGGTAATGCTAGGTTCCAAAAAGTGTGTCTACAAAATGTGTGCACAAACACACATACATACATCACCTCGGTTCGTCGAGCTAAGTCGTTCGGTATATAACACTATGGGTCTCCGGGCCTTCTATAAAAAGTTCTTTTTTGGAATAATCCTATATCTTTTCGGTACAACTTTATTGTATGTACGAGAAAGGTACAACATTAGGAGGGCCGTGCTGTCATCTAAGAAGCCAGGATAAGGCAATGGGAGGACTTTCTCCACTCCGTCAACTCAGCGTAACCCGCCGCCGAACTGTCGAGGTTAGTAAATGCTCTCAGTGGCAAGCGTAGTTTTCCCCCATCTACCTTGACGTTGAAGATCGTACCATATCAGACCCTCAGGAAGATTCCAACGCTTTCGGGGAGTATTTCGCTTCACTTATCACGGTAAGTGGGTACCCAGCCGAATTCCAGATTCTGCTCCCTCGAGAACTTCCGAGTCCCACCGGATTTGTCGAATTCCTCATTCAAACATCATTTCTCTGCGGCCGAGCTGTCATTCTCTCTCCAAGAGTGACGGGAATTGCTCTAGATCATATGGAATAGGGTATCCGATATCAAAAACCTTCCCCTTCCCGCTAAAGCTTTATTCATGGATTAGGTCATACAAGCCTAGTCAAATCGGTCCAGTTCTCGGGATGCTTCGAAATACCGGCCTTTCTCGCTAACCTATCTAAGGTTGTCGAGAGGCTAGATAACCGTCGTCTACGCGAGAAACTCGAGGCTGATGGAAGATTCGGATTCCAACAGCATGCCTTTCGTCCTGGGAACGGAACCGGAACCTTCGTCACTAGTTTTGCAGCAACGCAGCGAACGGAAATTTTCGGGCAAAATTCTGGCTTTTTCTCAGAATTTCCTCAAAGTGGGATCATTTCTAGTCGTCATCAGTCGTCATCAGGAATCAGTCTTCCGGAATCTAGCAGGAGGGAACTGGCATACCCTAAAGGTGGGTCCCGGTGGTCACCTTATTTTTGGTCGCTATGAACGGAGTCTTTCGCTTCCTACCACCCAACGGTTACGTTTTCATTTACACCGACGACATCCTATTGGTCGCCGAGGCAGGTATCTTCCCAGTTCGCCATAGCGTTCTGGTTGCTATGTGCCTCAAGGCTGCTTCCTTCGTCGCTTCGATTACCTAAAATCACAGGATACCTCTCCTTATTGAAGGGGACTGGATTATGCGCGTGGTGACCGGCTTCCGTCTCTCTATTGGCATGGAGCGAGGAGCTGGTACTCCTCCACAGCCAATATAAATCACTCCATCGCGAGACGCTTCAAGAGAGGAGAGGCTCTTCGTAGGTCAGTGGCTGAGTTGCTAAACACGGAATACAGGACCCATGAACATCGCTATACCAACGACACCGTTTCGAGGAAAGAGGTCGGGTTTGGAGTCACAGGTAGTAACCTAACAGTGACAAACGGTCTTCCCAAGCAATGCAGCATTTTTTCAGCCGAAACCACAACCCTGCTTATCGCTCCAACTACACTCTCCGTCAAACCTATCATAATCCTGACTGACTCCGCCAGTGCAATCACTGCGCTTCAAAACGATCACCCAAGACATTCGTGGATTCATTACATTCTCGTCAATGTACATCAATCAACAACTTTCGCGTGTATCCCGGGACATTGTGAAGTGCTACAGCTGATAATCTGGCTGGTGTCGGTCACCAAGGTTGGCGGTTTACCACTTTGGTTCTTCTGGCTGACGCCAAAACCTGGATTAAAAGAATCGTTAATCAGGATTGAGAGAACAAGTGAGTGGCCTTCAATTCCACGCAGCTACGGAAGGTTAAGAGGTCAACAGCTCCCTGGAACGACATGCCCGGCCACAGGGATCAACAGATCATCTCCCGTCTTCACATCGGCCACACCCCTTGCGCGCATAACTTCGGTGGTACTCCATTACGGACTGTTTGCCAAATATGTGGGGTATCGAATTCCGTCGAACATGTGACAAGTTTAACGCTCTCCGATCCATCTGCGAAATCCCTTCGAGTATCCGAGACGCTTTGGCTGATGATATCACCAGCTAAGTTATCAGACCTCGTCTGCTTCCTCAAAGACGAAGGGCTAGATCAGCCATTTTGTTGCCATCTTGCGCCTCCTGGACACCAGAACCCGCGTGTAAGTCCCAATCCTGGAAGGGAACGGGCTTTTCCTGGTATTTCCAGGGGTTTTTAGACTCACCCCTCTCCGTGATCAATCAGTAATTAACTACAGCTCTATGATCATCTGAGGAAAGTTTCAACTTTCCTCAACATGCTCTTCTTCCCCTTTCACATAAATTGTTTGTTTGCTTTCACAAAAGCGATGTCTAGATTTCCATTTTCCGAAGGATCTTTTGAAGCCACTGCACAATATGCAATCGAACGTTTTTTTCCGAAGCATTGAAAATGTTCTCTCCCGAGCAACACACATGTTGTAAATCAGTCTATTATACTCATATACGACTAAATTTGGTCATATATGAGTTATTTCAACCAAATCAACGTGAATTGTGCTGCTAGGGCTTACTTCAAGAAGCGATCTAATCTGCCCTATTGTCCGGACTGAAGTCCAATATGGGGTTTGAGTTGAAGGATAGGTTTCCCGACCAGTAGATAGTAACAGATTTATATCAGAACCTGTTATTCTGTTACAGCAGTTTTTTATAACAGCGTTTGTTATAAAACATGGACCATTAGTAGTTAAAATAACAAAAATTGTAACAAAATCTCTTCTAGATTTAACAAAAATATTACTAAATATGTTATCAATTGAACAAAAATATAACTTGATGTGTTACATAAAAAGTGGTGGAAATAGCTTATACTATAACAAATTATGTTATTGAAAAGATTATGATTATCCATAATGTAGGCAATTAACTTTGTCCAGCTTGTTCAGCTTTGCATGTAGGTTCAAGTTATACTGAAGGTGGTACCTTTGTTTTTTCCAATTCATATCTACCAAAAATGTAGGCAATTTTATTTCGGTAAAAATAAGCATAACACATTATGTTATAATAATGTTATGACGATCATGAAATTTTCTTTCCTCCATCTTTAACAGAGAATTTATAACAAAATTATTGCAAGTTTTGTTATTTGTAACACATATTGATATAATTGTGATAAAATTTTGTTATGACTAACTGATCGGGTTTACTTGTACTGGAGGATATTTACCACCAGAGATGCGCATAATTCGTCTTATGCTTCATTCAACGTTCCAGTCATAGAAACACCACCAATCAGAGCTTAGGAAGCCACTCAACATATCTTTATCGATAGATCGTGTGTCTTACAAATCCAGTAGATCAGCTGTTTTTTTTCGGATGGAGAGGATCCCGATAGATGATAATGCTGTAACAGGTTATGCAGCGTTTTGTATTTATTAGTACAGTTTTATCGTCGATCAGTATTTTATCGGATTTCGATGTCCTAGTTTTAAGTATTCTGTCCTATTTAATTTTAATCTCTAATCATATTACAATAAACCTTGTTTCTGGAAAGGTCCCTAGATTGGACCTGAGGTTGACCATTTTTGCCTGATTTGTGTTGCTCGGGTGTTTATGTGAGGTATGTACCGAACTTAACCAGCTTAATTCCCGTAGTCTGCAAACGAAAACAAAACTAGTGATGTATACTACTCTGATTCTTCCGGTGGCTTTATAAGGCCATGAAACATGGACGTTAAATGAGGCTGATCGGAGAGCTCTCGGAGTGTTTGAGCGTAAGGTATTGAGGACAACACTCGGCAGTAAACAGGAGAACGGTTTCTGGCGTCGCATGAATCACGAATTGTACCAGGTGTATAAAGGGCTGGATATTGGGTAAATTTTCGCTGAAACCAGGCCACTATTTGCACGAGGTTCTTAAAAATGCCTAAATTTATATTCTTTCGAAAGCTTTCGGCGAGTATATTAAGGATCCGAGTTAAATTCTTCAAAAAGATGAACCCCTCGTTAGTTATACACGAAATCATTTTAATGGACCCCTCGATTTTTGTCAATTCTTGACTCACCAAAACTGTCATAACTCCAACATTTCTCAACCGGTCATAGAGATCAGCATATCGTTGGAAAGAGGAAGAGTGTATCCTCAATTTGCATTAATAAAAATATAAGCAGCCATATTTAATTTGGCCGCCATCTTGGATTTTTTTTAAAACTATTTTTCCGCCAGGTTCGCAACCACCGATTTTGAATATTAATACATCGATGGGAAGCTTAGATGGTATTGGGCCTTGTGTCCGAAAATCTCAGGTGTATGTTTTTTCTATCAAAAGTTATGTACGATTTACCAAATTATATTTTGAAGGCCCATCTGACCAACGAACATTATTTTTATGGTTAATATGGTACTACGACGTCAGTTCCTTGATTTCATACACTATTCTAAGCCAAATATGTTTCAAAAATGAAAAGCATATCTACAACAGTATTTTATTTGAAGGGCTCAAAAGTTTCAAGCATAACGGAGCCGTATTCAAGTTATTGTATTAAATAATTCAAAAATTTTGGTATTGGTAAATCGTACATAACTTTTGATAGAAAAAACATACACCTGAGATTTTTAGACACAATATACAATATAAGCTAAGCTTTCCATCGATGTTTTAATATTCTTAATTGGTGGTTGCAAACCTGGCGGAAAAATAGTTTTCAAAAAGAAATCCAAGATGGCGGCCAAATTCAATATGGCTGCTTATATTTTCATTATTGCAAATTGAGGATACACTCTTCCTCTTTCCATCGATATGCTGATCTCTATGATCGGTTGAGAAATGTTGGACTTATGACAGTTTTGGTGAGTCAAGAATTGACAAAAATCGAGGGGTCCATTAAAATGATTTCGTGTATAACTAACGAGGGGTTCATCTTTTTGAAGAATTGAACTCGGATCCTTAATATACTCGCCGAAAGCTTTCGAAAGAATATAAATTTAGGCATTTTTAAGAACCTCGTGCAAATAGTGGCCCGGTTTCAGCGAGAATTACTCATTATTAAGCTTATACAACACGGCAGACTACGGTGGGCTGGTCACGTTGTTCGTATGCCGGAAGAACGTCAAGCGAAGATAATATTTAGTTGAGAACCCGGAAGAGGCCGCAGGCTTCATGGAAGGCCGCAGGCTTCGTGGAAGGCCGCGTACACGATGGCTTTGTGCAGTTGAAGAGGATCTGAGGGCGACTGCAAGTGATTGGCCCAGAATCGAGTCCATTGGAGAAGGATACTCCATTCGGCGTAGGTTCATCGAAGAGCTGTAGGCCTTCAAGTATCAAGTAAGTATTCAGCCGTTTAAGACGAGTTTTGTACTTTCCAGTTAATAAAACAATAGTTTATGGGCAGTCTTTCACTTTGTTCGATCCCAAGTTAGTTTTGAACATATTTAATTTTTTCTTCATTTCTCAAGGATCAAGAGTCAAGGTTACAAAACATTATTTTAGTCTAGAAAAAGTATTTTTTATTTGTGGTTATTTAAAGTAATAAGTTATTTCTGTCGAAATCACACTTACTAATTTTTTAATATTTTTGTTCGCACGAGAAAGGCATCAACACCGCTTGGTGGATTAATCAGGGTTTTTTTTTAATATGCTTTCTTATAGTGGTAACCGAGAGAGCAGGCTATTTCGCTTCGGTAAGCCCATCTAAAGCCGCAGTTTCATCTTTAAGTTCAATTCGAAGCTGACTTGTAAATTCTCGAGTGAGCAGACTACGGAGTTTTGGCGAAATAATGTTTTTATCATTGATATTTGAACCTGTGCTGAGCATATGATTTATATTTTCTAGACCAACATTTTAAAAGGGCGTAACAGTCTAAATTTATTCTTTCTAGTTCTTCATCCACTTATATAGCTATATATGTAGACGAAGAATCAGAAGGAATAAATTTTGGCTGTTACGGCTGGCTGGCTTTTTAAATGTTTGTCTAGATTTATTTACTCAGGCTTAGGCCGAAGTGGCCTTTGCAGTACATGAAAGTCTTCCACCTGTTCGATCCACCTTGATCGCTGCATACCTCGCCTTGTTGTTCCCGTCAGATCGTTATTTTTTATTTTTTTATTCCTTTATTTATTTATTCAGGCACTCTGTGTTACACTACTGTGCCGATATCTACTGTGGTATTCTGATGTGCAGAATCCACACAGAATCTATTTTTAGATTTCCATTACCATTATTGTTGTCGTTGCCAGTTCATCTCGTCGTCAGTCCGTTGTGTCCGTTTGTCCATGTCGTGCATCCAATGATCGTTGCATTGTTCGGTTGTCATTTTATCCGGGTACGTTGGAGGAATGCCTCCGAGAAGAACAAGTTGTCAGTCGTCATCAGGCAGCCATGACGATAAGGCACGTCTCCCAATACGCTACCGCATGGGCTGCGCATCCGGCGACTGACGAGGGTTTGGTGGAGGGGCTGGGAATCGAACCAATGACCATTCGCTTATAAGGCGAACGTGTAGCCAACTACGCTACGGGACCCCCACCGTCGGATCGTTGTCGAGAACCATTTTCACCAGATTTTCGCAACTCGTGATTCATTAGCCTTCTCCAGTATGTTCGCCATTTGCACCCGTACCATAGATGGTACGCAGCGCGATCCTTGCGAAAACTCCAAGGCTGCATTGATCGTCCACGTGCATTGTCCATGCCTCGTGTCCAGAGAGGAGCCCGGTATAATGAGCGTTTTGTAGATAGTTAGTTTGGTACGGCGGCGAACTCTATTCAATCGAAGCATTTCTCTTCCGGAAGTGTTTCCAGTCACGATTTTTTTTAGACTAATGCCGGAGTGGCCTGTGCTGTGCATTCAACTCGGTTCATGGCTGCACGTCGCCAACCACGCAGTCTGCGGAGGATTCGCAAATCGTCCTCCACTTGATCGATCCACCTTGCTCGCTGTGTACCTCGCCTTCTTGTTCTCGTCGGATCGTTGTTGAGAACCATTTCTACCGAATAGTTGTCCAACATTCTGGCTACGTGCCCAGCCCACCGCAGTCTTCCGATTTTCGCGATGTGAACGATGAATGGTTCTCCCAATAGCTGACGCAACTTGTGATTCATTCTATAGATAGGCAATTCATTCACGAATCGATCATATGAATCGACTCACTAGAAAAGTGATTGAATTACGATTCTTTTTTGAACAGCTACGACTCACTAAAAGAATCATGAATCATTTTAATCCAAATGACCTTTCTCATAAGATGATGTGATTGTGCTGATTAAAGTGAACTGAATTGCTCGTTTACTTGATACAATATTTGGTAAATTTTGAGCTAGATTGCATTCCAATAAACAGGCCGTTGTTTCAACTTTGGCACTACTCTGAGATCATTGAATAGTCAAAAAACATTCTTAAAATATTTGACGATGTCTCCGCGGAAATCACATCGGAAAATAACGTTTCACTTTCAAAAAAAGCTGTTCTATCCAACACAATGGCAAAGCATGTACGACAATTCACTATTTATACGGATACTCTCTGTTGTCAAGAAGTTGGCACATCTATTACTGGATAGCTTGATTTTTCTGGAAAAGACGAAAATGAGCTCTGGTATACGAACAGGATTCCATCCGGAATCCGAACAAGATTCCATCCGGAATCCGAACAAGATTCCATCCGGAATCCGAACAGGATTCCATCCGGAATCCGAACAGGATTCCATCCGGAATCCGAACAGGATTCCATCCGGAATCCGAACAGGATTCCATCCGGAATCCGAACAGGATTCCATCCGGAATCGAACAGGATTCCATCCGGAATCGAACAGGATTCCATCCGGAATCCGAACAGGATTCCATCCGGAATCGAACAGGATTCCATCCGGAATCGAACAGGATTCCATCCGGAATCGAACAGGATTCCATCCGGAATCGAACAGGATTCCATCCGGAATCGAACAGGATTCCATCCGGAATCGAACAGGATTCCATCCGGAATCGAACAGGATTCCATCCGGAATCGAACAGGATTCCATCCGGAATCGAACAGGATTCCATCCGGAATCGAACAGGATTCCATCCGGAATCGAACAGGATTCCATCCGGAATCGAACAGGATTCCATCCGGAATCGAACAGGATTCCATCCGGAATCCGAACAGGATTCCATCCGGAATCGAACAGGATTCCATCCGGAATCCGAACAGGATTCCATCCGGAATCGAACAGGATTCCATCCGGAATCGAACAGGATTCCATCCGGAATCCGAACAGGATTCCGTCCGGAATCGAACAGGATTCCATCCGGAATCGAACAGGATTCCATCCGGAATCGAACAGGATTCCATCCGGAATCGAACAGGATTCCATCCGGAATCGAACAGGATTCCATCCGGAATCGAACAGGATTCCATCCGGAATCGAACAGGATTCCATCCGGAATCGAACAGGATTCCATCCGGAATCGAACAGGATTCCATCCGGAATCCGAACAGGATTCCATCCGGAATCGAACAGGATTCCATCCGGAATCGAACAGGATTCCATCCGGAATCGAACAGGATTCCATCCGAATTCGAACAGGATTCCATCCGGAATCTGAACAGGATTCCATCCGGAATCGAACAGGATTCCATCCGGAATCGAACAGGATTCCATCCGGAATCGAACAGGATTCCATCCGGAATCGAACAGGATTCCATCCGGAATCGAACAGGATTCCATCCGAATCGAACAGGATTCCATCCGGAATCGAACAGGATTCCATCCGGAATCGAACAGGATTCCATCCGGAATCGAACAGGATTCCATCCGGAATCGAACAGGATTCCATCCGGAATCGAACAGGATTCCATCCGGAATCCGAACAGGATTCCATCCGGAATCGAACAGGATTCCATCCGGAATCGAACAGGATTCCATCCGGAATCGAACAGGATTCCATCCGAATCGAACAGGATTCCATCCGGAATCGAACAGGATTCCATCCGGAATCGAACAGGATTCCATCCGGAATCGAACAGGATTCCATCCGGAATCGAACAGGATTCCATCCGGAATCGAACAGGATTCCATCCGGAATCGAACAGGATTCCATCCGGAATCGAACAGGATTCCATCCGGAATCGAACAGGATTCCATCCGGAATCGAACAGGATTCCATCCGGAATCGAACAGGATTCCATCCGGAATCGAACAGGATTCCATCCGGAATCGAACAGGATTCCATCCGGAATCGAACAGGATTCCATCCGGAATCCGAACAGGATTCCATCCGGAATCCGAACAGGATTCCATCCGGAATCCGAACAGGATTCCATCCGGAATCCGAACAGGATTCCATCCGGAATCCGAACAGGATTCCATCCGGAATCCGAACAGGATTCCATCCGGAATCCGAACAGGATTCCTTCCGGAATCCGAACAGGATTCCTTCCGGAATCCGAACAGGATTCCTTCCGGAATCCGAACAGGATTCCTTCCGGAATCCGAACAGGATTCCTTCCGGAATCCGAACAGGATTCCTTCCGGAATCCTTCCTCTTGAAAGGAGGCTTCCGAGCCTCTTGAAAGGAGGCTTCCGAACCTCGTAAAAGGGGCCTCTTGAAAGAAGATTTCGGAATCTTTTGAAAGGAGACTTCGGAGTCTCTTGGGACTTTTGAGCAGCTTTGAAGTAGGCTTTCGATGCACTTAGAAGGAGGTTTACAAGTCTCTTGAAAGGAGGCTTCCAGGGCCTCTTGAAAAAAAAAAGGTTTTTGAGCCTTTAGATAGGAGGTTTCCGAGGCTTTCGAAAGACAGATTTGATGAAGCAACAGAGCCTTTTGAAATGCGACTTTGGAGCCTCTTAGAGCTTTTGAGCAGCATGGAAGTAGTCTTTCGAGATACTAAGAAGGAGGTTTCCAAGCCTCTTACAATGAAGTTAATGGGCAGAATGCAAACGTCTTTGATTTACCGATCACCATACACATTACTTACAATACTAAGTTTTAGAATAAAAAATATGCAGCAATCAAAACTGTATCAATGATTTTTTTTTTGGAACTGTACACATACGCCATTACGCTTTTTTATCCGAAGTACCCTCTGGGGTCAGCGTTGAGAACCGCTGCTATATGTGGATGAAACTATTTGGCAAAATATTAGGATGGGGAGAGAGGAGTAAAATCGATCTCCAAATCTCGGATACTTATTCAAAAGGACGTATGTGATTTTGTAAACAAAGATTCAAACGTCGATTTTTCCAATCTGATGGCACTCCCACGCAAACCATCACCACAGATCGGCAGAGGAAGCCTTCGGCTACCTATTGGTGGTGTTGGTTTGCGTCGGAGTGCCATCAGATTGGACAAATCGGCGTTTGAATCTTTGTTTACAAAATCAAATACGTCCTTTTGAATAAGTACCCGAGAAATATAAATAATGCCACAAAACCCGATGATTTAGATTTGATTATTCCAACCCAACTGGCAACTGTTGAACTAAATATAGCACCTAACTTCAGAACGATTTGATCTAGCGATTTTGCTAGTTTGCTTCACAATTGTTCCAAGCGTAGAATTTTTATGATTTTTTAACTGTCATCTGAGTGACGTCTTAACGGCACGATGATTCAAGAACGATGTATAGCACAATTCAATGCTTTAACTAGTTTCCATCCATTCCTGTTCGGATTCCGGAAGGAATCCTGTTCGAATTCCGGATGGAATCCTGTTCGGATTCCGAATGGAATCCTGTTCGGATTCCGAATGGAATCCTGTTCGGATTCCGGATGTTCATCTACTGGTATTGTTATCGGAGGTCACCAGTGAGCCCAAGTACACGAGTTCTTCTACCAACTCGATTTCATCACTATCGATACAAACTCGTGGTGGGAGGCTCACATTGTCCTCTCTTGAGCATCTTCATATCATGTACTTCGTTTTCGACGTGTCGTGTGTCGATGACTAGTTCAATCCGTTAAGTTCCACTTTTCAGTATGATGTAGGCTTCCTCCATCTTCTCAAAGTTTTGTGACAAAATATTTATGTCGTGGGCGAAACCAAATTGCTGGACGGACTTACTGAAAATCTTACCACTTGTGTTAATTCCTGCCCCTCGTATTACTCCCTCCAAAGCGATGTTGAATAGCAGGCACGAAGGACCATAACCTTGCCGTAACCCTCTGCGCGTTTCGAAGGGACCCGAGAATGCCCCAGAAACTCAAACTCAAACGCACATCAACCGATCCATCGTCGCCTTAATCAACCGTATCAGTTTATCCGGAAATCCTTGTTCGTACATTAGCTGCCAAAGCAGATTTCGAAAAATACCACCAGTTATATTAACGCCTCCCTTACTATAAAGATTACTCTTTGTCTTTCTACTTCCTACAAAGATGAAAAAACGGACCAGCCAGGCCAGCGCCGTTATGACTAATTTAAATGTCTTGTGAAACTTTCATACTTTGTTAGAATTTAAGATGATTCTTTGAAAATATTGAATCTGATCAATCACGTAGCAGGAACCATAGTATTTGCAGTCTGTCTGAACCAAGCTTAGCTGTAAATTACAGTCTTTTGCTCACTCCAATAACCGTTGTAAGAAAACATCTCTATTCATCTTTTTTTTCACTCAGCCCAAGACAAGAAAAAAACATAAATTCATAATGGTCGCGTTCCCTTAAGGCTACGTACGCACCGACGCAGCCATTACAAGCCGCCCAGCCAGTCATTATTTTTGCTGGCCGTGTATCCTTACTGGGCCATTATCTAAATTACACTCTGGATTGGATCGTCTCGCCAACCCCCATTAACCACAATATACACACTTGGAGCCCTGCTGTTCGGTGCCGCCGTAAAATGTGCATGAAAATGCGAAAATTGGTTTGAAAATATTGCCCACTGTGGGCATTTTCTGCCGAAAACTACGGAAGAACAAATAAAAGAGGGAAAGCATGGTTCAAATTTAAAATAATAACAACACATTTTCGATTGTAATATATTGGCGATAGTTGAGAAAACACAAAAACTCATATATTAGAATCCAAATTTGTCATAATCAACAATCAAATTAAATTAAATGTAAGTAAATATATTTTTTTTATAATCCACTGCTTTACAAACGAATGATCGACTTCTAATTTATCATTTTTGGTCACCTGTTAAACTACAGTGCATTGTCGCCGTCGGAAAAGAAGAAAAAAAACTTACGGTGTAATTCCCTCGATGTCGAAATAGGTGAATCGGATCAGAACATAATCGAGCGGATCACCGTAGAAATAGTAATTGCAGCGAATGTTTCTGCCGTTGGTGGTTGGGTGGTTGTTTCCCGGTTGCATGAAAGAGAGAGAAGGGGGGAAAACGAAAACAAATTATCAGAAGTTGGGTCTGTGTTTTTCTTTCGGGTTTGTGACTGTCATGACACTCGCTACTTTTCCACTTGATGGCGATAGATGGGAAGGTGGGAGGCAGTGTGCTTCCGATGATGATTTTCAGAATGACGGTAATCATTACGGTGATGATCGACGAAATGGATGAAAGTGACACTTGGTGGCCTTTGAAGGCGTTTTTTTTTGCTTCTCGACGGATTACGACGACGACCGACGGCGGCGGTTATGCATGGTCTTGGTTAAAAATATTTTCCCATTCTCTGTCATCACCGACCGTCGTCGTTTGTTGTCGAAGGAGACAAATCTAGTTAGCCATGAACGGGCGCGGACACCATCGAGTGCAATGGTTGCTTCGATGCATGAAAAATTGGCTTTCTTGTTTGGAAGGGACCAAGATGAATACACAGCTAGGTGTTTCAATGTGCTCAGTTTATGGACGAGAAGAAGGCGGGGGTGAAAAATTCATTTTCGGTGCAAAACATAAACAAACCGGCTGGCTCTCCCATACTAAAATCCAAGATGGCTGAATCGTGAATTTGGCAGATTGGAACACCTAGTGGTGTATTCATCTTGGAAGGGACCAAGTTGGATAGAAAAATGAGATAACAGTCAACGATAGCTAACCTTGGGTAGGCGCCGGGAAAGTTGGGCGACTGGATCCATCCTTGGTTGGAGGCGTTTTTGAAATAGTAGAAGTTGCACTCCGAAGGACTCGGCTGATGACCGGTGGAAACACCAAAATCTGGTCAATACAAAACTCATGAGTTATTCATGTCGGTGGAAAATGAAACCAAGTCCACCCACTTGTCAGAAAAATAAAATCCGCTGTGAATCCTTTGTTCTCGGTGTTGTTGAAGGTGCTGCGGAACTCCAGCAGCAATCGTGGTCCATTGGAAAGAATTGGCTTCGGGAGGGTGTCTCCACAGAGAGTTTCCACTACTTCATCGCGACCGTCGAAGTTGAAGAATACCTGAAACGAGCACAAACGGAAAAAATAGATATCATGTAATGAGATTATTGCGATTTCTACTATCCTAGCGCTACTACCGGAGGCAGACCAGTGTTCTTCTATGAGCCATAACAATCTCTCTATCGCGTGATAATGGATTTATTCCGTTTACTGCCAAAAGGGGTGGCCAATCGTTTCCTGAGTAATTTAATATCAAATAGCAAAATGCTTTTTGAGCTTAATTTTTAGAATTCTTCGTCTACAACGAGTTAGTTATATTCCATAAAATGCCACCATTTGATTGAAGCTTTATAGTTATGTGTTTTGCCTTCAGAATTTCTCGATGAGATTCCAAAGAATTTTCTGGAAAATATCAGAAAAATATCCTACTGAAATTCCGAAGAAGTTCCAATGCTTTTCTTAACAGGAATATATATGACACTGAGATGTTTGTTCGCCATAATTTCTTGACATCACTTCAATTTCTTCGCGTTTCCGATTTTTCTCCACAGCTGCTCAAGTACCTACTCCAGTCGCAAAGTGCTACCACAATCAGTAGCTTCTCCATTCTGCGGTCCCAGCTGGCCAAGTGGAATACTCATTTTCACTTCCATTTGACACGTCTGCCATTATGCTTTGCGGATTATTTTACGATCAAACGTGCAGCGTGGAAGCTCGTCTGCCCGGGATCTCTGTCTGCTGCCAGCTCCAGCCCAGTCAACCATACTTGACTTCACATTCGAATGCATCGTTCCACATGGAATGCAAGATTGCTCCATCAGATTCAGCGTGTGCATGGGGAACAAAATGCAAATATTTACCACTTTTGATACTTGAAAGGGATTGTGGGGGTTGCGATTGAGATACCGACTACTTCCGTAAGTGGGTGTGAGAAATTGTGCACAAAAGGACGAAAACAGAGCAACAGGATTATGAAAATTTTAGTTCCATTTTGCTATCGGAGGGACGAACGAGCGGCAGCACCACACGTGTATTTTGCACGGGATTTGAAGTGCAGAACTGGGCTTACGGAGATGGGAGATTGCTGTAAAAGTTGGATTCGCTTCGAGACACGTATCCTCGCAGAATACATAAATGGATTCGTCCTGCTGGGCGGCAGGAGCCGAGCGAATGGAGATAGTTTAGTGTGGATTTTCCAACAGTTTGGGAGTTTCGAAGAAAAAAGGTTCTCTGTCATTGGGTACGGTCGATGTATTTTTACAGCTTATCTGTTTCAGGTGACAATGTTTATTTATTTATGTGTTAAATGTTTGTTTGGGGGATCAAAGACGGGTGGTTTTATTTAAAGTCATACATAATGGATTAGGGAGGAGTATAGTTGAACTTTTTTCAAAAATAATCTCATGCAACGGTTCCAAATTTCTATTGCTGAATCAAACACTAGAGATAAATGAGTGCCATTTTTGTGAACATTATATCGGCCTGTCAAGCATCGGCTATCAGATTTAAGAGCTTTCACCTCTGTTCACAAGTATTGAAAGCATTTTTATTCATAACTAGCTGTATGTACCCGGCCTTGCTCGGAGTTGCCAGAGAATGTAGAATGTGTGTTCCAAATTTGGTTGAAATCGGTACAGGGGTTCCGAAGTTATACTAAATTGCCCGTTTTCTGAACAATACCCTTCCCTCCAGACCCCTCTATCCTTGTTCAAATTACCCTCCCATACGATCCGCTCCTCATAGTGAATATGTGTACAAAATTTGATTGAAATCGGTTAATCATTTAATCTGGTTGGGATTGGTCCTGGGGGTTGGGAGTTACACTGAATTGCTCATTTTCCAAAGACAACACCTCCCCCGATACCCTCCCCCTTTTCCAAATGACCATCCCACCCCTTTGTTAACTTCCCCTGAGGATAGAGAACCTGTGTACCAAATTTGGTTGAAATCGGCCAAGTGGTTCAGAAGTAGTTAGCGAACATACATACATAGATTGTTTTTTATATATATATATATAATATATATATATATATATAGAAGAAGAAGAAGAAGAAGAAGAAGAAGAAGAAGAAGAAGAAGAAGAAGAAGAAGAAGATAGAAGATCGATAGAAGAAAGATAGAAAGAAGAAGAAGATAGAAGAAGAAAGATAGATAGATAGATAGATAGATAGATAGATAGATAAAGATATATAGATAATAGATGTAGATATAGATTTATTCGAAAAAATATTTTGTTTTGCTGTTTTGGCTGTAACAATAATACACCCACGGAAAAAATTATAAAGCCAGCCCTTTTCTTGATGTTAACTTTATCTCAGTGTTTTTCTGACGTGTTGCGGCGTTTGAGTGTTGCGATTGAAAGACAAATTCTTTAACTGCAGCCTGATCAGCATCTATGCCCCAACGAACAATAAGCCAGATGACGTGAGAGATGCATTCTATGAGAGCCGATATAAAGATTATCATCGGAGATGCAAACGCGCAGATCGGAGGAGAATAATTCCTTCACCATGTCATTTGTACGAAAAGCCTTCATTACGCTACCAACGATAATGGTCTGCGACTTGTGACCGTTGCTGTTGCTAGAGGGATGGCAATCAGCAGTACCTTCTTGACACGTAAGAATATCCGCAAACACACCTGCCAAAATCCGAGTGGCGACACTTGCTCACAAATAGACCACGTGCTGACGGCATTTCTCGGATGTTATAGAAGTAGGGTCCTTCAGATTCCTGAACATGGACTCTATCACTACCATTTAGTAGCTGAAATTCCTGCGTCACGAATTCAAGAAACGACAGAACGATGAGTTTCAATATCCAACGCTTGTCTGTTTAGCTTTGTTGTAACTAAAACAGCGCAGGAAGACAGCGATGCCAACAAAATAGATGGACGAGAAAAATGCTGCCAGGAGTCAAATGATACTGGCTCGTACCCGTTGCAATAGATAGCGGTACAGTGCAGCAAGGGGAGAAGAGAAACGAATTCACTGAACAAAAAAATGGGATAGTTGAAACGCAGGAGAACATGGATAGAAACGATATGCGGAGGTTTTATGCAACTGTCAATGGCGCGCGACATAAGACTGCGCCAGTGCCAGCCATGTGCAATAGCCTAGATTGAAAATTTGCAGACAGACAACATAGTGGCAGCTAGGAGGAAGGATCACTTCAAAGATTTGTTGAACGGTGAAAATTACCCAAGCAACACAAGTCAGACAAAAACAGTTGCAGCAACTTGATTGTAACTGAATCTGGTCACATATGAGTTACAGTAACCTAGGTGGAACATGTGTGCTGCTAGCGGAAAGTGTATTTAGGAGCAGTATGGACGTAGTCGGCAATGGTCAAGCTGTGGAACCACCAACGCTGGATGAGGTGAAGAGCTGGAAACAGCAAAGCTGCTGGGAAGAACGGGATCCAGATCGAGCTTCTCATACACGGAAGTGAGCAGCTGCTACAATCGATCCACCACATTATTCATACAATATAAGATGACGAAGAAATGCCTATCGGCTGGTTGGGATGGCCTCATAAGCCTAATCTATACGAAATGGCACTGACTAGAGTGTGCCAATTACAGAGGGATAGCCCTTCCGAGCTCGGCATACACAATTCTATCGCGTATCATGTTGAACAGACTGAGACCGCTTGAGGAGTCTTCGTTGATGAAGGCAGGCAGGTTTTCGCAAGGCCGATTAACAACGCATCAGATGTTTAGCCTGCGCATGATTCTTGATAATTTCCGAGAGTACAACTTGTAAACTTACCATCCGTTAATTGATTTCAAAGCAGCGTACGGTTTAATGAAAAAAAAATGAGCTGTGGCAGATAATGTCCGAACATGGTTTTCCGGCGCAACTGATTAGACTGATACGTGCAACGCTGGATGGCTTGAAATCAAATATTCGGATTGCAAACGAGTATCAACCTCATTTGTGAACATTTAAGCAGGGTAATGCACTTTCGAATTTATTGTTCAACATTGCACTCTATGGCGCTATTAGGAGATCTGGCACACAGAGGGCAAAAAGTGCTACGTACAATACATGGAGGGAAACTGGAGAATAGTGTGTGGCGCAGACGCATTAATCACGAGCTGTGTCTAGTGAACAAAGAAGAGAATATTGTGAATCGTATAAAATACGGCAGACTCCAGTGGTCAGCTGGTCACTTTGAGCGAATGTCGGCAGAAAGAATAACGAAAACAGTATTTAACAGAAATCCGGATAGAGACCGGTGATTTAGCATGCTGACTGTAAGCAGTAGCATCAGGAATGGGACCCTATACGCTTGGGGAAACTAGTACTGCAGGTGGTCGTTTCACAGGTCATGATTTTCACACGTTCTACCTCATTCTGTGATAGCACGATATCCAATGTTATTCTTCGTAAATTATTTCAGCGAAGCCGAGGCCGACTTACAGTTTCATGTTTCATGTTTCCAATGGTTACCGTTGTTTGCAGAAATCGCTCTCAGTAGATTACGAACAACGATAGAAGAGAGGCAAAAACTGTTTCAAATTATTACAAGCCATGAAAGCATGCGACAACAGATTGTAAATCCATACAAGTTTTTTGCAGCACTCACAAGTCGCAATATGTTGCTTGCAAGTCGCAATATGTTGGCTGCACTGCTTGTATGGAAGTCGTTCGAATTGAAACCATCCAACATTTTGTGCAAAATGAAATTGACATTATGTCTCATCATTATGTGTTTCTGAAACTCCAGTTTATAAAAAATGAGCGAGAATATATGAGTTTCTAATACCGAGAAAACATTATTCGAAATTGGATGATTTGTGCAGTTGATAAAATTATGGTTAGATCGTGGCGCAAGTACACTGGCAAGGCCGAAAACTGCAATCTGAACTGATAAATAATGACAAGTAATGACGACATATTAAGTTTTAGAATTTAAGAATTCAGGATTCAGGATTGATCAAAGAATTAAGGAATTTAGGTATGAAGGAATTTAGTAGTTTGGTAATTTAGTAATTTAGGAATTCAGGAGTTTAGAAACACAGGAATCTAGGAACTTGGTAATTTAGGAATTTATGCATTTGAGAATTTATGAGTTAAGGAATTAAGGAGTTTAGGAATTTGTGATTCAAGGAATCTTCTTCTATAGTTCTTCCAGAAAGTATCAATAAAGCTCGTTTAGGAATTCAACCTGAAGCCTTGCAGAAACCCTTTGTAGAGTTCCTCCAGGATTCCATTCAGGTGATTCCCACAGAAATTACTCCTGCAGTTCTCCCATGAATTTCTCCTGGATATCATCGAAGAACTATATCGAGAGATCTTAGAGAGTTTATCCAGAAATTCCTTTTGCAGTTCCTCCAAAAATATCAACTGCAGTTTAGCCAGAAATTTCAGAAATTCTTCCAAAAAAATCTTTTGGATTTAGCCAAGGAATTCTCCCTAAGAAGCCCATAGCCATTTCTCCTGGAGCTCCTACACAATTCCACCTTGAAGTTCTTTCACAATTGTGTCATTAAATTCCTCTAAGAATTTCTTCTCGAATTCCACCAGAAATTCCACCTGGAGATCCTACAATAGTTCCACCCTGAGATTTTTGTGAGTTCTTTCAGAGTTTTTTTTTTGGCACAAATTTCGCAGGAAATTTGAGTGCGTGTTCTCTCTTGTTTTGGACAGCAGAACGATTACGCGATCTGCCAAAATATTGTGTTCTGCATTGCGCGGCCGGTAATAAAGTTAATCAGTTCAGCGCGTGTTTTTTTTTTTCGGAGTAGCCATCGAGCAAGCGTACAGTGCGTGTTTTAGTGGTCGCGAAGTAGTTAGTTATCGAATCAGTCTTAGGGGAAATACGTGTCTTAAAGACAAGCGTTGTTTTTCCGTTTTTGTACCATCATGAGTATGGCGTTGTATCATCATGAATTATGGCGCTATTCCTTTCCAGGCCACACATGGAGATGCAGAGGATTCCTCGGTCTCTTGTAGCAATGAGTGTCGAACAAATTTTCCTCTCCTTATCTTAATTGACTGTGAGGACGTGGCCGACATCGTTATTGGTCTTGAATTAATGAAAATCCGAACCATGCACAGTGAGAATGGCTTTCTATTCCCGAGAAACTATTCAATTGGTGAGCTGTGCATTATTACAGACTGGAGTGCGCCAATTACCGAGGAATAACCCTCCTTAATTCGGCGTACAAAATTATGTCTCGTATTCTGTTCAACAGATTGAGACCGCTTGAAGAGTCCTTCGTCGGCGAATATCAAGCAGGTTTTCGTGAGGGCCGATCAACGACGGATCAAATGTTTACCATGAGACAAATCCTTGATAAATTCCGGGAGTACAACTTGCAGACACATCATCTGTTTATTGATATCAAGGCGGCGCACGATTCAGTGAAACGGAATGAATTATGGCAAATTATGCTTGAACATGATCTTCCGGCGAAACTGATACGGCTGATTCGTATAAAGTTGGACGGATCGAAATCAAGTGTAAGGGTTGCGGATGAAATATCGACGTCATTTGTTACCTTAGATGGATTAAAGCAGGGTGATGCACTCTCGAATCTACTGTTCAATATAGCGCTCGAGGGAGCGATTAGGAGAGCTGGTGTGCAAAGAAGCGGTACCATTATCACAAAATCGCATATGCTCCTGGGATTTGCGGACGATATCGATATTATCGGAATTGATCGCCGTGCCGTGGAAAAGGCTTTTGTGCCTTTTAAGAGGGAGACAGCAAGGATTGGGCTCACGATATTCAGAATGAATTCCTGGGGGAATTCAGAATGAATTCCTGGGGGAATTCAGAATGAATTCCTGGGTGAATTCAGAATGAATTCCTGGGGGAATCCAGAATGAATTCCTGGGGGATCCAGAATGAATTAATGGGGGAATTCAGAATGAATTCCTGGGGGAATTCAGAATGAGTTCCTGGAGGAATTCAGAATGAACTCCTGGAGGAATTCAGAATGAATTACTGGGGGAATTCAGAATGAATTCCTGGGGGAATTCAGAATGAGTTCCTGGAGGAATTCAGAATGAACTCCTGGAGGAATTGAGAATGAATTACTGGGGGAATTGAGAATGAATTCCTGGGGCAATTGAAAATGAATTCCTGGGGGAATTGAGAATGAATTCCTGGGGGAATTGAGAATGAATTCCTGGGGGAATTCAGAATGAACTCCTGGGGGAATTCAAAATGAATTACTGGGGGAATTGAGTATGAATTCCTGGGGGAATTGGGAATGAATTCCGGGGGGAATTGAAAATGAATTCCTGGGGGAATAGAGAATGAATTCCTGGGAGAATTCAGAATGAACTCCTGGGGGAATTCAGAATGAATTCCTGGGGGAATTCAGAATGAATTCCTGAGAGAATTCTTAATGAATTCCTGAGAGAATTAATAATGAATTCCTGGGGGAGTTCAGAATGAATTCCTGGGGGAGTTCAGAATGAATTCCTGGGGGAATTCGGAATGAATTCCTGGGGGAATTCAGAATGAATTCCTGGGGGAATTCAGAATGAATTCCTGGGGAATTCAGAATGAATTCCTGGGGAATTCAGAATGAATTCCTGGGGAATTCAGAATGAATTCCTGGGGAGTTCAGAATGAATTCCTGGGGAATTCAGAATGAATTCCTGGGGAATTCAGAATGAATTCCTGGGGAATTCAGAATGAATTCCTGGGGAATTCAGAATGAATTCCGGGGGAATTCAGAATGAATTCCGGGGGAATTCAGAATGAATTCCGGGGGAATTCAGAATGAATTCCGGGGGAATTCAGAATGAATTCCGGGGGAATTCAGAATGAATTCCGGGGGAATTCAGAATGAATTCCGGGGGGATTCAGAATGAATTCCGGGGGAATTCAGAATGAATTCCGGGGGAATTCAGAATGAATTCCGGGGGAATTCAGAATGAATTCCGGGGGAATTCAGAATGAATTCCTGGGGGAATTCAAATTGAATTCCTGGGGGAATTCAAATTGAATTCCTGGGGGAATTCAAATTGAATTCCTGGGGGAATTCAAATTGAATTCCTGGGGGAATTCAAATTGAA